>NC_033622.1:4339858-4452124 GCF_001540865.1 Ananas comosus | reverse complement strand
GCAGCATGCAAAGGACGCTTTTTAATATTCAAGATCAAGGAATGTTAGACTATTAATACTATATAGTTTAAAGTGATTTGTCCTATCAAAAATTGACAAAGAATTTAGATTCTTTCTACAATACCGCTTAAACTCGCAAAAACTCGGGTTCATAATAGCCATTGAAAATTGACAATTTTGAAAGTAAGTTCTTGATCATAAAGGTGATAACTGATTGTCAAAAAATATAATAGAAACTTAAAGATATCCTTAGAAAGTTTTAACGGTGTGGATCGTTGATTTGAACGGCCACTGAAGATCGAAAAAAAACACTAATAGTACCAGAGCTTGTAGCTATAACATAGCCAAGTAGCCTAGCTCTAATTATGAATATATACTATTATATAGTATAGTATATAACTAGATAGATATTATACTACTACTTATATATATCGTAGAAACTACTATGCTATCGGAAAAATATATGAGATTTGAGGTGTTTGGTTCGAATTTTTGACACCTTTGAATTAAAAATTATATGGTTTGAATGATTAGCCGGTGCTCCTCTAGGATTGAAATATACTCCTTAGATATTGAGTGGCCCATACAAGGTAAATAATAATATTAATCAAAGATAAGAACGATTAAAGGGATTGATCTAAGATCAAAAAGTCGAGAAGCACCCAAGATACTCTATAACTTTCGATAAAAAAGTGTAGCTAGCTCTAGCTTAGTAAGATGAAATATATTCGATGCTTTTCGAGCTTTTTCGAGTCTAATTCGAGGTAGGGACGGGAGCCGTGAGTAAGTCGAGCTCCAGCTCGGCTGAAAGAATTTCGAGCGTTTTTTTTTTTGTACAAGGGCCTTGCTCATTTAAGTTTCGAGATGCGGAGCTGAGCCTCGGAGCCAAGATATCGAGATCGAAGACGCAAGTCGAAGATTCAACGGCGAGCCGGCTCGCTCATTGCCAGCCCCTACATCTTAGTCGCTTCCACATCATGTGGCGTATGCAATTTTACTTGCATATATTAACTTGACTGATCATGCTCGGCCATCATTACAGCACTATAAGCAGCATCTACATCGGCCTTCAAGAGGTGACCGACTCGGTGCGCACACGAAACGCGAAACCGCAGAAGATCCTGAGTATATGTGGAGGTTATCATGATCGGATGATTCTCGAGAGCCAGGATGGTAAACATTAGCAACCTGATGCACAAATAACGTTGCAGAAACTAGATGTTGATTGTGGATGTGGCGGTGACGTGGCTTACTAGCCTGAGCGTGGAAGAGAGTGAAGACACTGCAAGAATTTATATAAACATAATACGTTAAAAATTTTTTCAAAGTATATTAATTATTTTTGATGCAGGCGACAGGGCGTTATATTTTGTATTATAACATTCAAGCAATTTTTTATTAATTCACGTTGTTTCTTTGTTGATATTCTTCAACAAAGTTTTCGTTGTTGAAATCTGGTTTTGGTTGGACTTATTCTTACTCAAAAGTCTCGTATTGTTGAAATCTAGTATATTATCGAAATTTGTTTGATTGTAATGTTTTTGTTGATATTGTTGAAAGGTGGAAACAAATAGATAAGTGAGAATTCACATATTACAAACCGTTATATAATTATTTTCTATTATCGCACCAGCGATGGAATACTACTTGCAAGTGGTGAATGATTCATGCTTTCTGACTTCTTGTCATCTGTGGTGCTAACTGGTAGACATTTGGCCAATAAAATATAAAATTCAAAGGGGCGATTGCTTTAACCAGTAATTCCCTATGAATCCCTGGACTTTAAGCTAGATTCCCTGCTCTTAAGACTTTGAATAATCCCTTTTTACCGTTCCTAACCTATTTCAAATATACCCCTAATTAATCTGTTTAATGAACGCTCTGTTATCTTATAAATGTACTATTTTGACCCTTTTCAAATACACCTTTCCACCAATCACCTCGACTATGTCGCTTTTATTTTGCTCTACGGTACATGAAAATTTATGTTTAGCTTTGGTCTTTTCAATATCCTGTCTACCATCCCAATATATTCTATTTGCACTAAGTCAGGGGGCCAAATAAGTATTTTGAACTTTCGGTCTTTTTCAAAATAACCCTTCTAATCCATCACAATATTTCTTATTTGCCCTTACGTAAGGGCAGAAATTAGCATTTAACTTTTTTAACTGTGGGTAAGAGCCATCATTTAACTCATGTTTAATCCAGAGTTAACTTAAACGGATGATAACTGCTAGATTAGGGGTGGAACAGGGCTGGCGCTTGGGTCGGCAGTAATACTGATGCCCAAGCCGCGGCCCAAAAAAATGTCGGGCTTGGGTCGGCGCTTTTACCTACTTTTTTAATCAATAAAATTACAAAGGCCCGGCGCCAGAGCGCCAAGCCAATCCGCACAGTACCCATCGGTGCTTTGCCGAAAGGCCCATTCTATACATTTCATCAATAATAATACATAAATACTTTCTTGTATAATAATTAAAAATAAAATACTTATTTTTATTGGGATTGATGCACATAACGAAATGAGTTATACCTAATATACAAATATAAACCATTTGTCTACCAATATTATGCCACTTATGTTCAGGATAAGGAAACTTTTCACGTAAAGTGGTAGAAATATTAGAACGTTTAATTAATTAGAGCGATCAGTGTGATTTTAAAAAGGAGAATATAGGTATTTTAAAATTTAAAAATTATCCTTATTACATATACTGTCTAATATAATTTTTAGAAAAAGTTTAATAAATAAAATATTTTTAATTAAGTGCTATGTAATATAACTAATTAGACTATAATAATACATAATTCCCATATAATATTCATGAATATGCTATAATTAGTTTAATATAGTATTAATAATACTGATTAAATATCTAATATGAAAGAAAATATTTTGTTAAGGTACTACATATCTCTCATATATTATATATATATATATAATATATAATATATATATATATATATATATATATATATATATTATATAAAAAATCTCTTATAACAGATATATGTACTATAATCATGAATCTAATTATCATTTATACTTTTATAAATAAATAATTAACATATATATCAATATCTATAATTAAATAATTTTATTTGATAATTAACATAGTCGGCTTTTGGATTCGGGTTCTGTAACGACCCAGCCCACTAGCAAACAATACCTCGTTGTGGACCGACAACCGCCCAAAATGCTTAAAGCGCCCAGTTATTGATTACTAGTATCTAAGTCTCTTATAAACCGCAATGAAACCCCATTCCATCGAGCTTGGGAACTATTGGTGTCAACAGACCTCCCCAGCGCGTTAAGTGCCCTGCGTCGCTCGGTCAGTCCCAATCACACACACAGCTGTCACGCCGTACCCGCGTCTCCTTTTTGTTTGATACACTAGCGAAAAGCGATCTAAATTTTTTTTGAAAAAACTAAACCCCGATAGAGAATGGTTAATATCCAGATCCGCCACAAAATACGGGATTCCACTGTCACGACGGCGACAGAGTCTCCTCTGTATTGCACAGGTGTCGCACAAGACAACAGTACAAACAGATACAACCACAACTAAAAATGATATATAGAAATAATTAAGCACATTCATACATTCATTACTTATACATGTCACCATTCACATTTATACATTCAAGCATTTGAACATCAAATCCTATTAAGAAAATCTTTTGAAACTGTTCTACCCAGAAACCTTTATTTTTAAAAACGCATACTACGAGGGGTAGAAAACCTCTTCATTTTAGCAAAAATCCTTTTATTACATATCATTCGTGAAAATCCACATCTTTCAAATGTAAAGAATATCTGAGCCATATAAGCTAACTATCAACAGAAATAATAAGGGTAATAACTAAACTGACAAATAACCTGGGTCGGAGGCTGCTATGCGGACCGCTAGTATCTGCACGTCTCGTCTCAACCCTCCACACCGCCCGCGATAGACCTGAAAAATATTGGGGGAGGTGAGAACATGTAAACATGTCTGCCCCTCCCAGTGGGACCGCAAGCCGAAGAAAGGCGAGGAGTACCACCGATCCAGAAGAAGAGATAAAGCTAACAGTATGGTAAGTAAATACATGTAGCAACCATAATGAACGAATGAAGATATATAATATGAAACAGAATACACGCTACTAGTAATGTACAACTGCAAGCATAAAGGATATGTCAAAACTATTGTAAAGACCTGTAAAGAAAGAACTAGAAGTATATCATGCAACAACACGTAACTATAGCTATATTCGGTAACGACGGACGAGAAGTCCAAAAGTACCCAAATCTATACCGCCGCCGTGTCGGTCTAAAAGGACCTCAGGCAAAAGCCACTCTGACTGCTCAACACCTGGCATGTAACGCGCTAGCCACACAGAGAACCTCGCGGCTCTAAGCGGGTTGGATGTACGACCCTTTGCCGGAAAAAGAACACCCGTCTCTGGCGGGGGATCAACCCGCTGTGACGTGTAAATGCACTCATGACTGTGGCGATCAACGGCAGATCATGATCAATAGCCAACCGTCGGCAATCAACGCCGAACAATGCACCGCCACCTCACGGGCTAACTGACCAAAAGGTTCATCCGAACTATAAGGAACACAAGAGCGCCACGCTTAGTCAACTAGGATATATCACAACAATCGACTCACAGATCCTCTCAAAAGCTATGGAAATACTGCTCGAGTGGTCAACTAATATAGATGCAAGAACACCAAGAAGCCACAGGAATGTATCACTCATAATCTGGAAGCTAGCCGGTCAGCCACTCTAGCTGACAATCCTAACCTTGCCTCAGCGGTACCGACGCTCGTGGTCATCAAACGAATAAGAATCAAACTGCAACTAGGTCAAAAGGTACGTCACCCCCGGTACGAAGCGAAGGCATATCGGTACGTGCACAGACCCACCCATAACGGCACCTGAAGTATATAAGGCTACAAGAAACCAAGTCGATAGCGAGTAAAAGCGCATAACATAATCCTATTCCTGATATCAGTAACATAGTATAAAAGTCACAACAAGACCAAAAGAAGGCAGAGTGTCCCAACCAAAATATAAGGTACAAAAGAAAGTACTATAAACTGGCCACATACTGGATCCAAAATATATATACAACACAGGGTATAAAAAGTCTGTACAATGGTAATGTTTCTCTTATAAACTGACATCACCCTCGCTCGTAACCCAGTAGGCAAGTGATCGACTAGCACGCTCCTAGCAAATGTAACTGCTAGACGCGTACTCCTGCCACGCGTCCCTAGTCCTCTCCTTTAGGATGGGCTCTGAAAAAAACAACCACAAAAAGCGGCGTGAGAACTATAAACATATAGTTCGCCCAGTGGGATAACTGCGCCAGCTCGGGCGAGTTAGCACCAAAACCTAAAGGCTCATGATGTATTTAAATGAAAGCGAAACAGTATAGCATGATATAATATTAGGCAATGCTAACAGTAATGACAATCGATAAGCCAAATCTGTAATCACTAATCTCAACATCTGTTAAGTAAATGAATTCAACTGAATAATAGAAGCATAACACTATAATAAGTAGACACAAGCATAAATGTGTACATAAGTGATCTATACACCTGTAAGCTGGTAATCATCTCATTAACTCGTCCAATTTCTTTAAGCACATTCCTGTTTTCACATTCAATAAATTCCAGGTAGTACAACTGTGCGCGCGCCTAATGGCGCCCGTTGGTAGTATCACCGCCACACGGCAGATCCACTTCGCACCGAATCCGTACAGGCGAGCAACTGTCGGTAGGACAACTGCCGGAGTGCCGTGCTTGTAGGGGGCGACCCTACACAAGCGTGTGCGACAATGAGCAACAATGGCAACAGAGCAAATCCACAATCCAACATGTCTCAATGCATCACTTTCCAACGTGCAAATAGTTCTCGATCGCTTTGATCGGAACATTCTCAAATATAATAAATATTGACAATAATTAGTATTTCACTAGATTAATAAGCCTGCAAGAGTAAGTGCTAATTTAACATATGCATTAGAAATCTTCATTAAACAGGCAGCTTACAACATAAGCATCCAAGCATGTCATTTGTTGTCTACTTTACAGTCAATAAGGTCAACGATATGTCATTGTTCTCTACTTTATAGAGATTCATTCAATCATTATAGCAAACAAATTTATAGTAACATGTTTCGAGTTCTATATTAACCAACGATTGCACACCATTTATTGATTCTATATCTACAGTATAGAACAATAGGGGTAGCTCACTTGTCTCTGGTTAGGTCAAAACCCACCTTAGTACTTAAGCTCGCAAAATAGTGCACAAGAATCGCAATAAATCAGGCTCCCACAAGGCCGTCACAACCTGCTGAAACGAAACATCCTCCTGTATGCAAAAGAGCGACAGCGAAATTCATATTTGGCCTCAATTGTACGTTAGTACATGAAGTAAACCCGTTAAATGCCCTGTTTCGGGCTAGTATTAATACCTCAAGTTAAGCTCCAAAGCCCTTCTTCATTAAGCCAGTAGAAGGCGGTCCAAGGTCAATAATTCTTGTGGAATACGCAAACGACAATCAATATGATTACATATAAGCTATTATAGTCCAAATTTATACCTCAATCAGTTTTAGACGCTGCAATTCCTTGCTTACCCAGGACTAGAATAGCTTCCACCAGCCTCTCTAAGCATACCAGTTTAGCTCAAAAAGACTCCAAAGACCTGCTGTGAAGAGATCATACGAAACTGCATCAAGTTGTTCCAACAAAATTCGGCATTAATTCCGATTAACTGCTTTGTAAGTAGTCGCTCATACCCTCTTAAGTAAGCTCAAAATTAGATATCCCTCCCGGCTACAGGGGTCAATTCACAGCTAAACATCTCCCTGCTAGCTGCTCGGAATCTCTGTTACAACACAGATGGAAGCAACGAAACCAAAAACGCGGCGAAAAATCCGACCTAAACTAATGAATTATGAGAGAAATCAAGTAAATAGCCCTCTAAAACTCTTTTCAGTGATTTTCAGACATTAACACACGACCGATCCAATCATCCTGTCAAAAACTCAATTTACCTTTTAGAAGGCTGGCCCCAAGTCCTAGCCTAAACAGCAAGCGACGACAGCCACAGTGAAAATCGACTCGAATCGGCGTTTTCTCGTAGAGAGAGAAAAATAACGGCCTAGAGGAGAGAGAAAGAGAGAAGGTGGATAGACTCTCTCCTGAGCTCCAGCAAACTTCTGAAGAGGTCCAAGGGTCGACGCTGGGAGGATAGGATGAGTAAAGGATGTGAAAAGACCAAAACAACCTTGCTGCCACGCAGCTGCAGGCTGCTGCTGCTTGCTGTAGACCGGTACAGCATTAGGCTTGTACCGGTACACCAATGCAAAAAAATTGCAGATTTCGCAATTGCAATGCAGCCTTCTCACTTCTAGCTTTCCAATCACTCTCAAACTTATTTGTAACACATCTTTAAACCCTTTAAAACATGTGGAAGGTTCCAAATGTCATTCTCACTCGAACTTTGCAATTTGTTGAAAGTTCAGTAACTATACTACAATAAGGCTTAGGAGTCGCTTCAAACGACGCCACTTTCTTGCATCCAAAAGGTCTAATAGCTTTCAAAATTGACCCACAACACCTTTACAAAATATTATGGACCTGTGGTTGGCATGCCACTGCCTCAGCCCATACTTGCTGCCAACAGTTGCCACCGACGAACAAAGTTGCATAAAAAGCCCGTCCGAATACCCGAAATCGCATTATTTCATGCGATTTCTGCGCTTTTATGGTCCGTCTCACAAACCGAGAGTGAATCAGCGAAGCTGAGAACCGCTGACAGGTCTACGTGCCGGAAGCCGTGCTCACTCTTCGGAGCAATTCCGGCACTGTGCGCACGCACGAGCGACAACGAAGTTTAATCAACAGCGCCGCACTGAAACTAAAAACGCATCTAATTAACTCATCCGGAGCTCGCTGACCCTAAATGAGGTGAGCATTGTGATCAGGACTGACTGACGATCATCGTGCCTTACCTCCGGGGGCATCGAACAGCCCCGGGTCGCAGGAACAGTGATCTAAACAAGGAACTAGTGCGCAGACAGGCTGAAAAACAGCTTACCGACAGGGTGGAGCTAGGGCATGGCCGGCAGCCTGTCGACGGCGTGCGCTCCGGCAAGGGAAGGTGCGGCTGGTCCAACGGGTCCGGGGAACCTGCTGGCCGCGGCGGGAGGCGGCCGTGGCGCGGCGGAGGAGATCAATTCCGCCAACAGCCTCGGGTTCAAGGCTTCCCGCGGCGCGCGGCGGCCGAGGGTCGGACAGACGTCAGGTCCGTCGTCAGCCGAGGGGGTCATGGGCACCTCCGGGGAGGGCGGCGCGATTAGGCACGTGGTCCGAGGTGGCCGCCATCGGGCCCGCACAAGCTCTGGCGGCCGCAGGGTGCACGAGCGGCGACCGGCGGGGCGAGACGGGTACGGAGGCACCGCCGGAGGTCGCCGAAAAGGTTCCAGGATGGCGGCGCGGCAGCGGGGGTCTGGCGGCAGCGCGGATGCAAAGATCACCCAGACTCAGCCTGGGTGATAGCAAGTGACCGCAGGGAGCTGGGGCGGCTCCGGCAGCGTGCGCAGACAGTGGGGCCAGCGGTAGAAAAGGTCGCTGGGGCTCCGGGGAAGGGCGTCTCGGCCGTTCCCAAAGTGGCGCGGCGGCAGTGCTAGCAGGGAGCTAAGCTCCTGGGCCAGATCTGCCTAGATCTACGCCGCAGCGCCTGCCTAGGCAGCGGCGGGCAGTGCGCAGGACAGACCGGGACGGCGCCGGGCGCTTCGTCGGAGTCGCGGCATGGCCAGGGGATCGGGGGCCCAAGGGTGATGATCTCCCAGGTGGTCCTCGGGCAGAGATGGAGAGGTGGATAGGTGGATTGGTTGAGAGAGAAGGATGGAGGGGGTGCCGGGTTCTAGTTTTCTGCGGCCGAGCACCTGCCGCGCCGGCGGGTGAGAGCATGGCTAGGGCAAGGCTACTCTGAGGTCGGCTAGCACAGGTGGGGCGCTGGGGTTGAGTAGATCTAGGGTTTCGTGCATAGAAACCCTAGATTCACATTGTATACAAGGTGCAATGTTTGCACAAAAGTCCACCGAAGCTACAAATTCTTTAAACCTAGTCCTTCACACATGGTAACAATCGCGTATCGCACCTCCATATTCGATCTCGTACGATTCGGTACATAAAATATGGGGACTTTTGCGAGAATTCCAATTAGTCACTTAGACCCCTTTTCGAACATCATCGCGATATTCGGCAATCCGTTCATCACGAATTCCGAACGGATTGCGCCATCGAGCGTTCAGCACGTACGGGGACCATAAAACGTACGATTTTTGGTTCACATCATCGGTCACGAATTCGCGACGGAAACCGCGCGTCGCTTCTCCAATTTCCAAAAACCACACCACATATACCAATGTGTAATCCGCTAAATCCTAGATTCAAATTCAAATTTGAATCTCCTATCACTAGTAGGTAACAGGTAACATCCTCTACCCATCTCCAGATCACTTGAACAAGCACGAGGAGTTTTAAAAATGCACGAATAGTAAAAGAGCAGAAACCTCTTTTCGATAAAATCACTTTTCTCGAAAACCGTGCGTTAGATCTGAAATCCGTCAGTGCCATTGGTTCCAGAATAGCTGAACCGGTCGATAACGAGATATTGGATCGCTATGAACGGAGTCCGATACGCGCCGAAACCAACTCTACCTCCGTGGCTTTACAGAGAAAAATCTGGTTACTATTCACTTTAAGTGAAAACTAATAATCGCGTAACTTTTCCATTCCTAACTCGTTTTTTTCTGAAACTTGATGAGTGCTTTTGTAATTACATTACACCACCTAAACATTGTCAAAGTCCTTACGGCGAAACTTTTGCAAACCTGATCTTTTATGTAACACTGTATGAGAAAGCTAGAGGCATCAAAAATCAAAAGTAATGCATGTAAGGTGCGTATTATAGACGATTTCATATGCAAATAATTTGCGAAAAAGTTCAGTTTGATAATTTGAATTTGAAATGTTCATGACATACAAATTAAATAACAAGATTGCTACCAAGTGAAGTTGAATAAACAGAGTATAATATGAATTATGAAACACTCAAAAGATAATCCCTATTAGGGAGTAATAACACAAAATCTAACAAGCTAAAATTGAGAATCATCTCTACATTGTACTAAATTTACCAACCACAGATGGTAGCTGATGACAAATAATGATATGGGCCCAAAAGAAAAAAAAAAAAAAGAAAAAAAAGAAAAAAAAAGAGCCGATTTTCTACAACAGAATCTGGCTGCAAGAAGTACCCTCTCTCTGAAATTAGGGTTTATAAACAATGAACAGATCAACACGGCAAGCAAAATGTCAATTTTTCGCGATACTTAAAACTAATCATCGGCCCAGCGAACTCCGTGCTTAGCACCAAGATAGTAAGCCCCAACAGGTCCCCTACCCCCAAGTTCATAAAGCTCCGGTGCTATTTTGTTCTCATTGATCTCGCGAATTGTTGGAGTTAAAATGTTCCACGCAGCCGCCAGCTCGTCACTCCGCATGAATAAATGATTGTCTCCATCAATTACATCCAAAAGAAGATGTTCATATGAATCTGGCACTTCCACATTGTACCTACACAATCCCAAAAATGATGCTACATCATTGTTATAACAAGAAAGCACCTAGAGATGAGGAATTTGGTTTATACTTATCCCTGTAGAGCAAGTTCAGTTCCGACGCATCCAATTGAAGTCCAAGTCCTGGGACCTTATTGTTCACTTTCAGGAGAATGGCTTCTTCAGGCTGATCACGGAGAATTAATTCGTTCGTATCGAGATCTAAGTTGTAGCCAAAGCGCTCGCGGTAGAGAATACCAGGAACATGACGAAACTGGATTCGTATCTCAACTCTAAAGGTATTAAGAAGTATTATATTAAGGATAAGAGAGAAGTGCAAGATTTTGAAATAAATCAACAAAGCATAGACAAGAGGGCTAGTTAAATTACCACAAAAAAATAGGTGCTACAAATGAATTATGTTGAGAAGAAACTAAGAAAATTTGCAAACTTCCTTAAATGCATCAGGTTCGAAAGTTTTTAGAGAGTTTATTCTAAAACCTCCTGCTCCACAGAAGCTCCTAACATGTTCTTCTTCACTCTCCTTCATGCATTTGAATGCTCGAAGAGATTACATATGAATGAGTACCCACTACATAGAAACATTCATAGGTAAGGTAAGCACGCCTACCTGTGTTTGATGAGTCCCATCCCAGTTTTGATCAAAAATGGTACACCATCCCAGCGTGCATTGTCGATATACATAGCAGCAGCGAAGAATGTGGGCGCTAAAGAGTTCATATAGTTATCGGCCTTGTCTGAGCTTTCTTTAAGTTGCCCAAGAACAACGTCTTCAAGGTCCAACTTCCGAATTGATCGTAGAACCTTGGCCTAGGTAGATGTGTAAATCAGAAATTTGAGGATTAGCATAGCTTTTTCTGTAATATTAGACAAGAGAACTAGAGAAGGCATTTACCTTTTCATTTCGGATATCTTCCCCATCAAGGCTTACAGGCTGCTCCATAGCAAACAGTGCAATAGTTTGAAGTATATGGCTGTGAACTATATCTCGAATAATCCCATAATGGCCGAAATACCTGTAACAAAAAAATGATGTTCCGAACTCACCAAAACTGGGTGGCACAACAAGATGCAATCTAGCAAAAATTGCCAACACAACTGTACAAGTATTTTTTACTTTACCAAAGGGGGGGGTGTCATATGTAAAAGTACTAAAACATACCTTCTCGTATATCTAAGTAAGAAACAACAATAACGAGGAATTTGGGTGAACGGTGATTTTTTTAATCCCCCCACCCCACCCCCCCATCTTTAGGCGCGGATATCTTGGCATTTACTAAGTGCATGGGTGGAAGATTCCTATGCAAAATTTAATAAACGCCCGGTGATTACCTTCCTCGTGCTTCAATCCCACATTCTTCAGAGAAGATCACCTGCACCAAAGTAGGTATATAAAAAAGGGGCAACGGAAAAGGATGAGTAAAATATACATGGCCACAACGCCACCCTTGAAAGGAGCAAACAGTACTTGCACATTGCGTATGTAGGTTCGGCTCCACAGAGGCTCGAAAACCAAATTAGAAAACCTCAACACAGTGATATTTTCAATTAAGTCCTTTCCCAGAAGATGATCGATTCTGCAAACATCATTTAAACAGTACATGTTTAGCACAGACTAAAAAATACTGCAATCCGAAGTACCACAATGAAAATAAAAAAGAAACTATTAATGATTTCCAACTCTCTTCCTAAACAGACAAAACAACATTTCTAATGCCAGGTCAGATATGGAAATGGACCTATATATTTGGTTTTCTTGAAACTTCGAGAGCAGAGTCTGTGTCAGCCGATACGAAGAATACTCATCAAAGCCAAATGGCTTCTCAATTATAACCCTATTCCAGCCTCGTTTTGTTTGGGCTCTATCAGCGAGTGACAATGCAACATCAAGAAGTGCTTCCTGGGGAACTGCAAGGTAAAATATTCTGTTTGCTGCATGATCACCCTGCACAACATAAATTCTAGGTTTTAGATACGCCGACGACAATTTATGCAGCCAAGAAACTCTTCTGTGAAGGGAATTTTCGCACATTGATAAAATTTGACGAACGTAAGTTTCTGGAACTAAGTTTCTCAAATCTCACCTCTATCTTTTCCATTCTTGAGCTAAGCTTCACCATCCCATCTGCATTGTCATATCCCCCATCAACGTGATAGGTTCTTCTAAGAAATGCATCTAACTTGTCCCCACAATTTTCACTGTCAGAAATTATGTTTCAATTAACACATATTTTCTCTGATTGGCATAAGTTTACGAAAACCAACAAATTAAAGCACAAAAAAGTCAGAGCCGATTACCAATGCTGATCGAGGCCTTCATTAATACATACAATTATCAAAAGAACTATGTAATTTTGTCAGAAACTTCGTTACAAAATACGCTAGTGGCCATGTGTTAGCATAAGCGTAAGAGTAAGCTTTATACATGGATGAAACTGCGAGAAAGGAACGAACTATACTGGTGATCAACCCGACAAGTCAAAGTGCCAGCTATCATGGATCTTAGGTCCTCATCTGTTAGATGCTTTCTAGAATATCCAAATATACCGACATTCTGCAAAACAGGAACGAGAAAGAGGTGACATATGATAGCTACATACATCATGACAAGGTGACAAAATTAATACCTCAGGAAGAAACCCGCTGTAGTACAGAGCAAATAATGCCGGAAAGACCTTGTTCCGCGCGAGTTCGCCAGTAGCCCCGACAACAGCGATGCAAAGAGATGGTGCATCGCTAGCCTGATTTGATCCAATAACCGACCGTGTCTCTAGCAAAGATGAGGGTCCGTCAGAAGCGCTTAATCCACGCACATCGTCCGAGCTTTCCGTTGCTTGGGAACTATGTGGTGTAGTTTCACTTTCACCTGCTGAATCTGCAAATATAGCAACATACATGAGCAAAAAAAGACTCATTACTCTATGAGAAACATGAATAATTTAGCAGCCGCTTCGACAAAACATTTCCGAACAACCAAGCTTACATCTAGCAGATAGATAGGTCAGATTAATTAACTGAAGCGACAAACATCATCATATAAAGATGAATAACAACAAGAATGAGAATGCCGTAGTCATATGCACGGATTCTTCCATACCACAGCATTGCATCATCGCTTCCTCCTCTTCTCTCTCTCTCTCTCTCTCTCCAAATCTTAGTGTTTGTTTCTGACAGAAATAGAATGTATAGCAGCAATGCAGTTTTCAAGAAAGAGGGAAGTCTGACTTCACCTTGAACTTGTAGCTTCCAGGGGATCTGCCATCCGTGCCTTCTTACGGCTTTCGGATGTCTCAGCTTTCTCAGTATCCAACGCTTCAGTCCTCGACAAACTTGGGGCCTAAAATCGGTAGCAGATCCACTGATAACATTTACTGCTGCAACCTACATATATTCAGGAAGTATAAGTGCCCAGATATATTGATGAACACTCGTAGATCGCAAACCACGGCGACCGTAGAGAGTAAATTCATCATTCTCGCGACGAAGGGGGAATTCACTTTTGAATCGTTTGCATTCAAAGTATAAACCCTTGCTAACAAATTGCTTAGGAGTTTAGTAAGAAGAGCGTTTTGTGTATATATATATATATATATATATATATATATATATATATATATATATATATATGAGGATATGTTATACCTTAACAAAATATTTACTTCCATATTAAGATATATTAAATAGTATTATTATATATAATTAACTAATTATACATATTCATGAATAAATATATGGTACATTATTATATATAGCTAATTAGTTATGTACATAACACTTAATAAAAATATTTTATTTTAAAATTTTTTTAAAAATTAATTAGACGTTCTATGTACATAAGGATAATTTTAAAATTTTAAAATACCACAATTCTCCTTTTAAAAATCACATATGCTCTAATTAATTAAACGTTCTATATTTCTACCCTTACGTGAAAAGTTCCTATCCTAACATAAGTGGATAATTATTGGTAGACAAATGGTATTATATTTGATATTAGATACTCATTTCGTTTATGTGATCAAATCCCAATAAAAATAAGTATTTTATTTTAATTTTATACAATAAAAGTATTTATGTATTATATGATAAATGTATAGAATGGGCCTTCGCAAAGCCCGATGGGTACTGGGGATTGGGCTTGGGCTTGGGCCGGGCCTTAATTTTTTTTAAAAAATAGGTAAAAGCCCGACCCGAAGCCCGACATTTTTTTTTGGGCCGGGCTTGGGCATAGTATTACCCGACCCAAGCCCAGCCCTGTTCCACCCCTATCTACAGTTATCATCCGTTTAAGTTAACTTGGATTAAACATGAGTTAAATATCTACCACAGTTAAAAAAAGTTAAAATGCTAATTTTGCCCTTAACTTAAGGGCAAATAAGAAATATTGGTGATGGTAGAAGGGTTTATTTGAAAAGACCGAAAGTCAAAATACTTTTTGTGCCCCCTGACTTAGGCAAATAAGAAATATTGGTGATGGTAGAGGGGTATATTTGAAAAGACCAAAAGTTAAAATAATTTTTGTACCCTAGGCAAATAAGAAAAGTCGGTGATGGTGGAAAGGTGTATTTGAAAGGGCAAAAATAGTAATTTTATACAGATAACAGAGTTCATTAACAGATTTTAACTTTAGGGGTATATTTGAAATAGGTTGGAACGTAAAAAGGATATTTTCAATATTAGTCTTCTAAGAGGGGAAAATCAGAAAGTCGGGAACTTTTCATGGGTATATAAGCAATCGCCCCTTTAATTTATATTATTTTTTTGGCCAAATAGCTTTTTTCTTACCAAGTTAGCACCACAGACGACAAAAGTGCAGAAAGCAGTGAATCATTCACCACTTGCAAGTGTATTCCATGCTGGTGGGGATTAAATGAAAAATGACGAATTATTTACTGTTTTCGTAATAGTGAATCTCACCGTTATTATTTGTTTCCACCTTTCAACAAAATTTCAACAATAACAAATTTCACAACAAACAAAATTTCGATAATATAGATTTTCAACAATACGAGACTTTTGAGAAGAATATCAATTCCAACAACACCAGATTTTCAACAAGAAAACTTTTTGGAAGAATATCAACAAAAAAATGATTATAAAAAATTTTACATGTTATAATACAAAATATAACGCGTTCGATCAAAAAATAATATAAATATCTATAATAAATATATTATATTAAATTCTTGCAGCTCTTCCTCTCTCTCCACGTCAGGCTATAACCACGTCCACCTCCACATCCACAATCAACATCTAGTTTTATAGCAAGTATGTCATCAGGTGGCTTAATGTCTACCATCTGCTCGAGAATCTCGATAATGATACCCTCACAATACTCAGGAATCTTCTGGGTTTCGTGTGGCACGAGTCGGTCACCCTCTTGAAAGGCCGGTGTAGATGCTGCTAAGTGCTGTAATGATGGCGAGGCATGATGTCAAGAATATATGCAAGTAAAATGCATACGCACATTGATGGTGGAAGCGACTAAGATGCTAGGGCTGGCAAATGAGCGAGCCGGCTCGCGTTCGACTCGATATTTGGCGAGCTCGAGCTCGACTCGAAATTAAATGAGCCAAGCTTGAACAAAAAAAAAGCTCGAAATTCATTTCAAGCCGAGCTTGAGTATTACTCGGCTCGTTCGAATTAGACTCGAAAAGCTCGAAAAGCTCGAATATATTTATCTATAGTAGAGCTACTACACTATCGAAAGTATAGAGATCTGGTGCTTTCGATTTTTTGATTCTTAGATCAATCCCTTTAATCGTTTCTTATCTTTGAATTAATATTATTATTACCTTGTAGGGACCACTCAATTCTAAGAGTATTATTTAATCCTAGAGGAGACCGCAATCATTCAAACCATATAATTTTTAATCAAAGGGTCAAAAATTCAAAAACATCAAATCCTCTATATTTTCGATAGCATAGTAGTTCTACACTATATATATATATATATATATATATATTATTATAATATGGGGTAATATGTAGGTTATAATATTATATATATTATATATATAGAGCTAGGGCACTATACTATCGTATTAGTACCAAGCTCTGGTGCTATAGTGGTTGTTTTCAGTCTTAGGCGTTCAAATCAACCATCCACACGTTAAAACTGATCTAAGTATTTAATGAATTTCTAGAAATAAAATTTATATTTTTCACATAGTTTACTTATATTCTATTATATTATTGCAAAATTGTCAATTTTCAATGGCTTATAAATTATGACGAGTTTGGCATTAACGATTACGAATCAAATTCTTTAAATTTCTTCAATTTTTGATAGAAAATATCTTGTAAACGATATAGAGTAAAGTGGTAACATTTTCTTATCTTGAATTTAAAAGTTCTTATTGGCTGCTTCAAATTTTAAAATATTCAATTTCCACCGTCCTCCATCTTTATTATAATTATATTAAAATTAACGTATAACATATCGAAAAAAACTAAAATTAGTATCCTAAGAAATTCATATACCCTAGATCATCTTAACCAATGTGGATCGTGATTTGAACGCCCTAACATCGAAACAAACAACATAGTACCAGAGCTCAGATACGATAGTCATATAGTAGGCCTAATTCTCTCTCTCTCTCTCTCTGCTCATCTATTTATTAGTAATTATATATATATATATATAGAATTTTAAACTCCTATGCTTTAAAAGTACTAAGACATTGGGTACTTGTAGATTTTTAGCCATGGATTAAGAAAATGTGGTAGAAGATGTGGGCCCCAGTAGGTTGATGGGTGATTAGTTGGTGTTTAAATGGCTATAATCTAATGCGCTGAAAATGCATCCGCTAGAGGTAAATTACCGGTAAAAACTTACAAGCACACAATGCTTCGGTGCTTTTACAAGCGAAAAACCAAAGTGCTTGGGCTTTTACAACCATAGCTGGACTCTCTTCTTTGCTCTCTCTCTATAATACTTATAATATAATATTAAAAAATATAGAAAGTATAAGTATATTTATATTATATATAGGCTGAGTGAATAATCTGAGTTTAGTTAAAATTAGCCAATTTGTTGGCCCATAAAAACAAACCCAATGACCAATAAAAGGACAAAATTTATACTAGAATTTATAATTTTTCCTTTCTTTCTCTTATCTTTCACGAGCTCTAAATTTCAAATGTTTCTCTTTTCTTTCTCTGTCTCTACCCTAAGTGGCCTCAAGCCGAAGCCTCTAAGTTACCAAGTAACAATCATAGTTCCTCGTTGCTACTATCTGCTAATAATGTGTATTACTTGGAGGAAAATATTACAGGAACATTTTAAAGAAAATTATTATCAGTATAAATTTTATTTTAGTATTATATGATGAATATTTAATCCAATATTATCCTATAATAATTTAATTTATTTTTGACTGTCATAAATGAAATATGAATAATTATAGAGATTGGAAAGCGGAAGAAAAAAGACATGAGAGTTGAAAAGTAGGATATTCAACTCATAAATTAATTATGTTTTTCATATTATAATACTATATTTCATATAATTATTTTGTACTTTGAACTATTAGACATATTTTTGTATCAAATTATAGATAATGTTCTATACAAATTAAACTATTGATCATATAATGTTGAGAATTTCAAGCGGCTCGTTTAGGGCTCGACCTCGCTCGACTTGAAATTAGGCTCGCTCGAGCTCGGCTCGAATTAATTTCAATCCAAGCTTGAGCTTAAATTTAGGCTCGAAATTAATTTCAAGCCGAATTTGAGCCGAGGTAAGCTCGCTTGAGTTCGGCTGGTTTCCACCCCTATAAGATGCTGAAGGAGCCTGAATGGAAGAAAGCGACCATCGTAGCTTATAGCGCCCAATGTCAACGAAGACCGAATAGGAGATAGAAACTCACACCTGATGGCCTGATGTTGAAGGAGACCGATGGGAGATAGAGATCGTAACACCTGATGGCTCGATGTCAAAGGAGAGTAAATCAGAGATGGGACTGTCACATCTAATGGCCCGATGTCGATGCGTGAGCATGATCTCTACTCTCTAAATCTCTAATAATAGGTTGACCTCCCTATCGATCCAAGTTGAATCCGAATTGGCGATTGATTCCAATAATGCTCTATATTTATTTACCTCAGTTTCAGAATCAAAATGAGAGTTTGCAAAATAAATAAATAAACATTTAAGTATGCAAATTTCAATTTTGGAAATGCAAGAATGGTGGACTACAATTAATATAAAAAATTATCATTTTTTTTTTGAATGAAATAGAACCCTAAAATTTTATCTACTAGCTTAGGCCTCTTTACATTTGGGTTGAACTAAAATTCAAATAGCAAAAATTAGTATGTACTAGTGGAGGGTTCTTATAAATAAGTTTCTAAATTGAAATTCAAGTTGCTCTTGAATGATGCGTATGATTATATAATATGGTTTTTTTATTTATTTTTATATTGGTTGAAATTAATTTTTGGCTTTATATTTTTTTTTCATGTGTGTTTTTTTATTTATATTACTTATTAATGGAATTACTTCAAGTGCAAATTATATTAAGTTATAGTTTAGTATAAAAAGATATTAAATATGACCACAAGGATATATATTTTGAATAGGCTATATGTTACTATCACGACTATTGAATTTATAAACTAAACATGGAGATAGTTTTCGAATAAATCTTTCTGAAACTATTTTCCACTAAGAGATAAAAGAACTTTTTCTTTAATTTTTTTAACTAGAAGATAAAAGAACTTGTTCTTCAACTTTGGTTACTATATTTTTTTACACCCACCGTTTTCTTTTTGCACCAGAGTTTAGCAAAAATAATCTAGTTACTTTAAAAATAGGGATATTCGCACAAAATCTCTACAAGTTAGGAATAACTTGAAAAATATACATATGATAAAGAAATATTCTAATGATAGAGGAAGAGTAAATTTATCCAAATTAACAACAATTGTAAGATTTTGAGGTGAGACACAAATCGAATCTTAAGCTAATCTTTCAAATATCATAAAATTTGCAACATCGATTTCAACTTTGACAATTGTGTTCACATTAAGGCATCTTCATCTAGAGTTTTTTGGTTATTTTGTGAAGTAGTCTAATGTAAGAGAGTTCACTAAGCGATATGATAAGCAGAGATACAAGAAAAGAATTAATGGTGAAAAATATCTAGAAATAATTGCACAATTTTATAATTTGCAGTGGACGAATCCATAATCAAAGAAGAAAGTGGTCGAGTAGTGCAATATAAAATATAGCAGAAGAGATTTATGTGAAGTAAAACCTAAGAACACTCTTATATTATGTTGGTAAGTGGAGCAAAAGGAAAGTAAAATTTTGAAGAAAGAAGCAGAAATACATTTGAAAATAACATTCCATTGCCTACTATCTTTAAAAGTAAAGAGGAAAAAAAAAGCAAGAAGTATGTAATGTACTGAAGCTTAGTAGCTGGGTTTGAGTATAGTGGAGGGAGTTTATCGACAAATCTATAGAGTGTCCGGCTGAGCGGGAGCTTTTTTAATGCGAAATGGACTCGAAACGTCGAAAACTGCTGGAACTAAAGTTCCAGGCAATTTCAGGCACCCGGAAGATAATTTTGGACACTCGGAAACACTATAGCAATTTCGAACCCTACCTTCCTAGAGGCCCATTGTTACTGTAGCATCTTGAATCTCAATTGGTGAGAAGTGACCCTTGGATCAACACGTGTGCAGCGAGTCATCCTGGATTTGGACGCATGGTCCGAACGCATGAAAACAATCTGACGTTGGTTCGGTGATTTCGAACCCTCTCTATGGGCACCCACGAGCTGTTTTCTTGTGGTATACAGCGGATCCAAATGTTGGGAAGTCCAATTATTTTGTGGCTCGGAAGTCCAATATTTCTCGGGCCTGAAAAGCTCCATGACAATAGTAAGTTATTTTATATTTTCCTTAAGGGCTCTTTGGTAATTTCATTCTCTTGTAAAATGCTATGGGTATAACATGTGACCCTTTTTTTCTATTTCCTAGCCACAGAGACTATCTCTTCTCTATGCTTCTCTTCTTCTTCTCTTTCTCCTCTCTTTTTCTTACTAGTTGGAGAACCCAACAGTAGCTTAGCAATAGCAGCAGTAGCTGAAGCTCCAGGATCACAGCGCAACGGCGCATCCAAGTGCAAAATTGAGCTTTGCTCATGATTTTGGAATTGAGGAGAGCTTGTGTTCCACATCTACCTAGCCGGATTGAGTTGTACGTTGGTCGAATTTGGAATTTTTGAACCGAATCGGAGTATCGTTGGATTTTGGTTAGATTTTTATTTCTTTTATAGCTGTGCTTTTCTTGTTGGATTTTGGAAAACTGTTCGTGAATTTTTGGCTGGCTTTGGAGCAGTGAAGTAGCATTGAGACTTCATTCATTCATGTTGTTGGATTTGCGAGTAGAGGTGGGTTAAAATTACTAAAAATGACGAAATCCTCATTATTTTTATTCATTCTACATGTTTTGTGCTTTGGATTATTGGAATATGAATTTAGCAAAATAGTATGAGTAATTCTTGCTTTCTATTGCATAGTACTTCTCAGATTTTACTCCTAATATATAGTAGATGAATTATGAGTTTTAAACCCGATCACATGCAAATAGATCTACACTATGCAGTCCTATTATTTTTGTAGAGGTGGGTTAAAATTAGAAATGACGAAATCCTCATTATTTCTATTCATTTTATATGTTTTGTGTTTTGGATTATTGGAATATGAATTTAGCAAGATAGTATGAGTAATTCTTGCTTTCTATTGCATAGTACTTCTAAGATTTTATTCCTAGTACATAGCAAATGAATTATGAGTTCTAAACCAAATCACATGCAAATAGATCTGCACTATGCAATCTTATTGTTTTTGTTGTTGCACATTAGTGTTAACATTTATTTTTTGCATGCTTTTATCTAGCTTAGTGGGTAGGGATGATTCAGGATAGTGTAAAATGATTTTATCCCCATGCTGATCGGCGGTAATAGTTAGTATAAAAGTTGGTAGATTGGCTAGTGATTTATTTTCCATATGATGATGTAGTTGTTCCGGATCATTCGGTTACACTCCGAATTGTGCCGAGTTATGATCTAGATGATTATCTGCATTGATTACAGTATGCATGAGCCGTATTTGAGCTCAACAGCATGTTGTATATTCGGTTAGGTCGCGCTTCTCGAGTGCTGCTCCAAAATCTAGTTATAGCGTTGATGTTGCAGCAGCCTTGGTGGGCAATCTACATATTAACGGGTCATCTACAAAATTTGTATCGTGGCAGTAGGTGGGCACAAGTTTGACTGGACTCTTGAGTCGGTCAATAAGATTGGGTTATGGTTGTGAGCACCCAGTAGTACACTACAAGAAAAAGCGGTCGTAGAGGCGGTTCTGGAAAGGCAGTTTCTATAACTATCTCTCTGCTATTATGTTAGAGACAATTTTTAGAGACCACCTCTAAATCCAACGTAAATTAAAAAAAAATCTAAACCCTAATCCTCTTTTCCTCTTCCCTTTATAGCTACAGGCCGCCGTTTATTCCTTCGAACATACCCTCTCTTTTCCCTCCTCTCTTTAGGAGGAGAACATCCTACTCCTTCTTTGAACCTTCTCTACTTCATGACACGAAACCCCTTCTCCCTCCCCTCCTGACAACGCGAATGCCGCCATTTTTGGTTGTCCCCTCTCGCGTAATGTCGAATTTGAGCGATCTAGGGTTGTGAGATCGAAGAGAAGAGATACAAGCAAAGCATCATATTTCGTATAAAGTTCCTATTCTGATTCTTCTACTATTGCCTTGAAGATATTAAAAGAAGTTAAGAAGCAGACGTACAAGCTTTGGAAGAGGTCTCAAAGCAATTATTCCTTGAGATATATGGACTCCATCAAGCTAAGGACTCCTAATCTTGAATTGACTGTTTAGGGGCATTTTTTGGGCATGTGTTTCATGTTGTAATTCTTCTGTTTTCTAACTGCTCAGTTGAATGGAGATACATTCTCGCTTCAAGCAATAGGTGATTAATTAAATATATCAAAAAAGATCACTTAACTGTAAAATCAAATTTTGCTGTGCGATTTTATTTTCTTATGCTCTATCAAGAGTAACTACAGAGTGATTTTATCTATATGTCCATTGTCTAATTAAAGCAATAGTGGAATATTGGCAATCTCCAAGTCTAGCATGCATTTTCAACAAAATAAAATAATTTTTATATCATTAATTTTGGTTTTACCAACATGAAGCTTGTAATAATATCACGATTACTTAGATGTTTGCAATCCAACTTGGCGTCCTCAAGTTAGAGCTGGGCTATGGCCAGCTCCTCTTCGTATTGAGGTTGCTCCTCAGCCTTTTCCAACTCCGTCTGGACTGAACATGGCAATACACTATGCCGACATCAGCCAAACTTCCTTCGATTGCGATTTCTCTAGCCCTCTACTTTTTCTCGTTGGACCCTTTTGCCACTTCGGTTGAAGATTCACTCTTCGGCCTAACCACTCTTTTCTTGGCTGGCCACTGCTCCCGCTTGACGATGGTCTCCGGAGAAGCGATCTTTTCTTTCAACTCCTTGTGAGTGACCTTCTTCGTCAGCTCTGCAGCCGACTACACCACCTGAGATTTCAACCATGGCAGGGACTTTGAATCGCCCGCCTCACCATCGTTCTTCATGGGCTGAAGGGGCAATCGCTAAGCGGGCCGCTTCCAAGTATTCGGCCTGATCCACTTTGCTTATTTCCAATGCTTTCTCATCTCGGCTTGCAACCTCTATTGCCACAGTTTTTGAGTTTTTGTCAGAAGCAGCCCATACCATCTGGCCGGTGCCCTTGCCATGAACTATTGATCGGTAGGCACGTTTACCAGCATCTTCACCATCCTAAGGTGTTCCCTCAGGATCTCTCTCTTTTTCTATGGTCTCGGCTATGATCGGATTCCTAACTCATAAACTAATCTCTAGTCTAGGGCTTCTATTTCTCCCTTGGTCACTCATTCGAATTTTGGTTTGGTCTCAGTCACGGGTGCTGGTACCACATAGGCTGATATCCCTGGTCCCTTCGCTGAATGTTGAAAGGTCGTGTCACGCCGCGCGACCCGCCTATTTGGTCAGGTTCGGGCGCGTCGAACAGACGCCAAACGGACAACACCTCCCCTGTCCGCCTAAGGCTAAGCAACAGTAATCATGTACAAGAGTTGCCCGGGAAAAACTCAAATAACATACATGATTCTAACAAGTAACTATACAAGCATACAAGAGAGCAAAGAGAGTGATCTAGCTATTATATTTGACATTCAACATTTACATATTGATTACATTTTTCATCTCCCAAAATGAATACTGGTTTCGCTTATATTACAAAATGGTTCTCCAACTAGCACCCTCACCAATATACATCGCATATCACTCATGTACACGAGGGTACTCTAATGCAAAATGGAAGCTGCTAGCTAACTAGGGCGCTATGCCCTTACCGCGATCAACTGCCGGCACACTCTCGCTAGGCCCTGTAACAAAATGGGGTGAGAACTATATAAATATAGTTCCCAGTGGGTTCGGCTGCCGACTCCGCCAATCTTCCCAGTAGGTCTAAACAGGCATAAGCAGATAGATAGATATAAAAATGAACTGCAATATAGTAAAGTAATCTGCAACATTCTACTATACCTTCAATAATCAAAAGGAATGAGCTACTACATAGTATATGATTTACAACATGCTACAATGCCTCAATAATCAAAAGGAATGAGCTACTACATAGTGCGCCATGCTACTATGCCTCAATAATCAAATCTCATCTCGGCTAACCCGAAGGTTACTACCGACTCATAGCTAATCCGAAGGTTACTACCAACTCACATCTCAGATCTCGCTAATGGGGAGACTCTGCGCTACACCCACCCGAGACCCGTTTGCTGGAAAGTATGTTATCCAAACACGACTACTACTCCGGAGCTCACTACTTGGGTAGAGCGACCACGCCAAGATTACACAAACTATGTGAGTATGATCCAATCCCCTCACTGGAGGATACCCTGTCTACTAGGGTCATAGTGCCTCCACTGCACTAGCTCAATGTCCACAACACAACAATCGGGAATCTACTATCCCTAGGTTCAAATGCCATAGTGTCCTACTACACTAGATTTGAATGCCACTCGTTTATGTCGCTATGTTGTAAATGTCTCAACCACACTAGGTTTACATGCCACTCGTTCATATTATAGAGTCTCTATTACACTAAGTCACATGTCACTTGTTTTCATCATCAAGTTCAAGTTCATCTCTTTATGCCACTATAGGATTCCATGTCACAAGACCCAATCCTGATGCAACCTAAGTTCAAGTGTCAAGCCTACAATGCTACACTACCTAGGAAACATGCAAGGAAATGGAAATGTAAGCATCTACAAATCCTATAATGCACAATGTCAATATATGAATATGATCAATATATAACTTAGACATAAAAGGAAGCCCAGTTGCTTCGGGATGACACCCCCCACCTTCTAGTGATGCCAAGACTCTAGGGTTCAATTTTCGTAATTTTAGGACGTTGCCTCGGCCCTCCAGGTGGAAACGAAGCCAAAAATAATTATTTCTTAGATATCTCCGTGCAGACTCGACGGATCGCCAAACCGAGTTCACCAGCGCGTCAGAAAACCTAACAATTAGGTTTACATAGGGTTAATTAAGATCAAACCCTAACATTTCGCAAAACGCCATTTGGAGCCCTAAATGTTTAATATTGCTAGAATACACAATACTAGGTTTTGATTCAAGCAATAATCATCTATTTAACATCCTAGGATTCCAACAAAGCCAATTCTAGAGTATATAATCAAAGCCCTAGAAATCCACCATTAAATAGCATCAAGCTTACCTTTCAAGCTTGCTTTAATGGTGAGGAAGAAGAAGATAAGGATGAAGCTTCTTCTCTAAGCTTCCTTCTCTTCCACTCCTTCTCCTTGCCTTCCTCCTTGAAGAGAGAGAGAAAGAGATCTTTAGAGAGAGAGAGAGATAGAGAGAGTGTTTTAGGGTTTAGAGTGTGAGGGGGTGAGAGAGGAGAGCTCGTCTCACCTCCCTTTAATCCCCTCTTGCACCAAATTGCAAGAAAGCCCCTCAACTTGCCTCTTTGTGCATAGCCCGCATTGGGCATTTTCGGGCTTCGGGGACCAGTCCTTGGCTAGAGTGATCGGACCCCGTAGGTCTAGACAGCCCAGCAATTTAGGACTTAGCCAATTTTCTGCAGTTTTCAGCTTTAGTCCGTTTCTTCTCCGTTTTCACTAGTTTTCGCTTCGTGAGTGTCCGATTCATCTTAAATCGTACCGAGGCCCCCAAAACATGTTTTCGAGCGTACATACATCATCCTTTCATCCACGCTTATGCTGGATTTAGTCCATGGTCCAATATAGCCTTTCGGGTTCCGTTTTCACGCCCACCACCCACCGAAAACACCCGAATGCTCCCGAACTTCACCGAAACCATTCAAATGGCTTTCCAAGCTAACACACACCGTAACTTCATAACTTTAGAAGTTCGGTATGTTACAGGTCGCCTTGGATAACCTTCTCAGCTGGCCTTCTCCCCGATCTGGTAGTACTCGTTCAGGACCCTCTAAGTTGGCAGGTTCTGCTCGTCCTTTATTGAGTTCGCCTATTTTTTGGAGTCATTGGAGGTTTTTTCCGAACATTCGTCCGGGTGGCCGATGGCCTCGAGCAAGTCTTCCTATTCTTCGGAAAAGGCTATGAAGTCTTTCTATTCTCCGTACGCTGTCTTCTCGTGTATGATTAACTCCCAGTCTTGATGTGTCATTTTGGCCTTGCACACAATGCAAATCGAAGTATCCTCTCCCCGTCTTAGCAGTATTTCACTATCTTCGCCACATACACCTTGGCCTCATCAGCCGAGTCCTCACTTTCACTGGAGGTGCCGGCGCTTCTCGAGCCAAACTCTCCTCAATGAAAGAGATGTTTTTCTCTTTTTTCCTGTTCTATTCTTTATTTCAGCTTTAATGCTTCCGATTGTCTGTATTTCTTTTTTGGAATTGCTCATATTCGGCAACTTGAATGCCTAGATCTAATGGATTTGGAAAATATTTATCTTAAAAATGGTTTTTTATTTTGAAATGCAGACCATTGAATGCCATTTTGGCAAACTCAGCTTCCGGCATTCTTAAGAAATATCAATTTTTGGCCGTTTTGAAACGGTTCGGATACTTCTCGACCGTTTCTCCTGACTTCTGCCTGTATAGGGCTAGATCGGCCATCGACAATTAGGGTTTTGATCTATAAAATTGCTCGTAAAACTTACACTCCAGTCCGTCCCAATCTTAGATAGAATTGGCGGGTAAGCTCGTGTACCATGTAAATGCTATTTTAGTTAATGACATATTAAACAATCGGCGACCTCTTCTCTATATAGGGCCGTAAATTGAGCGACATGCTGTACTTTGTTCTCAATTTCTTTGCTCGAGAACTTATCAAATTTTAAAATTTTTAGTTCGTCGAATAAGAATATTCAGCATCTATACTTGCAAGTATGGAGATTTAAACATGGGCTGCATCGCCGACCTTTCCCCCAACACCGAATGCATTCTGAATCACCTCTTCTATCTGAGCATACAGCTCGTTGTTTCCTGTTGTTAGGGTGGGTGTCGGGTTGGAATCCTGTTTGGCCTAAGAGGAGGCATGTAGTTTTGCATTGTAGGGTTTAGTCCTTACTCTGCATTAGAGCCTTGCCCCCCTACTCTAATACCTGCATTTTAGGGCTAATATGTAGGCAAGGGAGGCGACAGAGGTAAACCCCATGTGATTTTTGGTAGTGGGTCGACGTTTACGTTCACTGGCCTATAAGCAGCCTGGAAAGGTGCCATCTAAGGTTGTGCCTACAGGCTTACCGGTGCAACGAGGCTTTGTTGCATTGACATGGCTAGGGGGTCCTTGTGAACCTCCATATGATTGCTCGTTTCGAGCTAACAATTGCCTAATCTAAGTGATGTTTTCGTTTGAGGCCATGATGGCAGCCAGTACCACATCCAAACGGATGATACTCTAGTGACTATTCTGATCCAGAGTCTGCAAGACTCGGATCATTTGCCCCAATGCCTGAGTTAGGCTCGGCTCATAACGAGCCGAGTGCCCACTACTCTCACATCCTGACTGGAATGTCGTCTGATACTGATTTGCATTTTTGACACTACCGTTATAGTCATTCCCTGAGGATCTCGAAACGGCCCTGTTTCGGAGATTTATTGTGTTATCGTCAGCTATTTGGGAAAGATTAGGATGTACCTAAGTGGGTACCACTGGGCATGTCAAAAATTGTTGGGCTAGAAACCGAATGCGGGGGGAGGCTGACCAGATCAGGGCGTTAACCAAGTTAGTTTCTTCTTCGAGATGCTAGTCGGCTCCTAGGATGACCCTCGTGTGTGCCAAAAGTGAATGAAGCTACTCGGCTGAGGAAGGATCGGCTCAACCAGGTTCTTCCACAACAAACGGGGTTTTATTGCACTGACATGGCTAGGGGTTCTTGTGAACCCCCGTATGGTTGCTCATTGTGGGCTAACAATTGCCCAATACGAGCGATGTTTTCGTTTGAGGTCGTGACGGTGGCCAGTACCACATCCAAACAAACAGTACTTTGGTGACTATTCTGATCCAGAGTGTCACGCACGGGACCCCAACGGAAGCTCGCCCGACGCGTGCACAGACCCGCCGTGTACACCAAGCACCCCCAGTACACACAAGGCATCTACAATAGCATAAGAAGAAATAGGAATAAATTCCTAACATGGCTATTACAAGATAGGAGTCTAGAGTAACAACACTATCACAAGATATACAATAAGTATGCACAAATGGTACATCTCGAGTACAAGTAGCTCTCTAAACAAAATACATTATACATCTTTCAGCTAAAACAAAAGAAAGATGTCGACGGGTCCAAGTATAATAACACCGGGAAGGCTCTAGCTAGTCGAAGATCTCTTGCCACGATCCCTAGCCTCTCCTGCTGTGGAAGGCTCTAAAATAAAAACAAACAACCAAAGGGGGTGAGAACTATTAAACAATAGTGCCCAGTGGGTAAGC
This sequence comes from Ananas comosus, assembly GCF_001540865.1. Classification (NCBI taxonomy): domain Eukaryota; kingdom Viridiplantae; phylum Streptophyta; class Magnoliopsida; order Poales; family Bromeliaceae; genus Ananas; species Ananas comosus. The sequence goes on along the minus strand of NC_033622.1, from coordinate 4,423,399 downwards.
CGCCGAGAGTAGTGAAATACTCTATTAGGTCAACTGAGGCATGATAATATGCAATAATTATTAAGCATACAATTAACAATAAATTGAACATTTAATTATAGTCATGCCTCTACATGATAATGTCAACTAACATGTATGTGATTCTCTATTGTCACATGCTCAAGTAAATGCATATGCAAGTTTACATGCTTTTCCATCTTTAAGCTATAAACAATAATTAAAGGAAAATATTGTTTCATTATCATCATATAGCTATGCATCTATACTAGTCCGCATGTGTGTAGGTTTACTATCACTAAGGTTGTCAATACCAATAATGACTAACATAAAAGTCCAATTACTATGAATACATCAAGTAGTGCCACGGGGTAGTAACCCACTAGTATGTCCATCTACTATATATATATGCGTCAACTAATTGTGATGTTCTATGTTAAGTTTAATACATTACCCAATTAACGAGGGACTTACACACATGGTATTGTCCCGGCTTGTGCCATGTCTAATGGCCCTGTGGTAGTCAACTTTCCCCTACTAGGAATGAGCCTTTCCCACGATAATTCACTTCGGCGCTCAATCCCGTACGGGCGATCTATCATCGCAAAGGCTAACTTCGGAGTGCCGTGTAAGGACTGAGAATTTGGCAGTGTAGCTGAACTCTCTGTTGACGATGTTTTTGTGTGTATTTTAATTACAAAAGCACTCGTCAATTTTCGGGGCAAAACGAATTAAAATGAAGTTGTTTACGCGATTTCTAGTTTTCACTTAAGTGAATAGTAATTGGCTTTTCGATTTTGGATGAACGCATAACGTTGGCTTCAGATGTGAATCAGGCACCATTTTGATCGATCCAATAGGTAGTTTTCAATGGTCTGGCAGTGCCGGGAGTCATAGTGAAGTCAGATTTTGGATTCGGCAACCCGAGTGTGGAAAATTGGCAGATTTTTGATAAATTGGTGATGCGCGGCTTCGGTTTCTGGAGGGAAAACCTATTATTTTATATATGAATCTGATTAGGGCTGGTTGTGGAGGGGATCTATGTGATTTACACCTCATGTGGAAGCCTCGTCATGAAAGATTGGAATAAGGCGAGACTGGTGCGCAAAACTCCACTTTTGATGCAGGAAAACTTGACAACTAGGGTTTTTATTCTCTTAACCCTAACCCTAGCCACCTCCAACCTCTTCCCCTGCTGCAGCCCCCTCTCCACAGCAACCGCAACCCATTCCCCTTACCGCCGGCCGGCCATCTCGATCACCGGAGCACAGGTGAAGGAGATCGAGGTCGTACACTTTTCTCCTCCCTATTGTTTGGTCCCTGGTTGAACCGCATCCACCTACTTCTTCCCCTCGGTTTTGGAGTTGTGAGGGCATGGGGGACCTTCCTCGGCCCCCCTTGCTTCATCCCCAGCGCAGCCAACAAACCTCGGACCATCCTTACCCGCTGGTGCAAGGATTCGGGTCTAACCTTGCCGTATTGGGCGGCAACACTTGTGGTGCAGCCGTGGCTGCTTTGGGTCATCGTCAAGGCCTCCCTCGAGCCTTTTCCAACCTACATCTGCCCTCCCGAGTCTCCCTTCATGGCTGCTGTCGCGCCCCGCGACCGGACCTATTTGGTCAGTTCGGGCACGTCGAACAGAAGCCGAACGGACAACACCTCTCCTGTCCGCTCAAGGCTCAACACAAGTACAAATCGAGTAGATATATTGCACATGTAGAAACATACATACATGGCATGTACGAGGGCAAGCAGTAGCCAAAGTGAAAGATTCTAAACTAACAATATACAAGTAACATGATTAACTTTTAACCATATACATGCATTCAATATACACATTTGCATTCTTTTCTTTAAACATCATTTCTTCTCATTACATCACATGATCTTCCAAAATATGCCTTTTCATTCAAACATAAGCTCTCTTTACATTTAACCATCATTCATGCATCTATAATCATCAAAATACAAAAGATGATATAAAGGGTATGCAACTAAACAAAATATGAAACCAACTCGGGTGGTCCCTGTCTATGGCGCGATACTTTTACCGTAATCGTCGGCCGACTCACTCGGTCCCAGCTCTGTGGAAATAGTAGGGTGAGAACTACAACAAAGTTTTCAGTGGGTTCGGCCGCCGACCTCGCCGACTTTCCCACGAGGTCTAAATCAGGCATAATAGAAGAATAGATAGATAGTAACCAACTAAACAAATGCAGCTAATATGCCTGAACAAGATATAATCAATAATATGCTCAATAGAATGCTCATGATGAATGCAAGATCACTTTCAATTACAAATCTCATAGCCAACCGGTAGGTTTGCCTACAACTCACCAACTCAAATCCCTGTTTGTCGAGCCCTAAGCTGCCTCTCGACGGGACCGTCTACTGGGAAGGCTTATACGATCAACCCAGTTGATGACAACTCCAGAGCTCATCGCTCGAGGGGGAGCTACCGCCCTCCGAGCCAAGACTTATAGGCGAGTATGATCCAATCCTTAACTATAAGGATGCAATGCTCAAATGACCCTTAACTATAAGGTTGTTATGTCATAATGTCAACTATCTCACTTTACTTGCATTTTTTAACTTTCATAATGCCACACACACTAAGTATTCTTTAACTCATTTTCATACATTCATTGTTCTCATTAATGTCACACTAAGTGTTCAACTCTGGCATTCAAATCTCATTGATGCCACTCAACTAAGAGTCCAATTTCTAGCATTCATTTGTTTACTGATGCCACACAATCCATATGTCATAATGTCATTTGGTTCTTTACCTCATCTAGGTCTTTGTCACTATTCATGCATACATAGGGTTTACATATTTGTTCAACATTCTCTTATGCATCTTTATACTAGAAGCATGCAAATAACATATCTCAATCAACCCTACAATGCATGAAGATACTATACATACATATGCTCAAAATGACACTTTAGACATAAAAGAAAATTCAATAATTTCGGAAAGCACCACCTCGTATGGTTGTAAAGGTGCTATGGTTCAAATCTCGTGATTTTTGGGCGCCTATTCTCTCGCCCGCGGCAAAACAAAGCCAAATTAGACTTTTTCTCCAATATCTTTACGTAAACTCGTCGGATCATCGAACCGAATCCACCAACAAGTTGGAATACTCCCAATTTGATTTCTACAAGGTCAATTTGTCTTCAAACCAACCTAGAGCAAAAGCCCCAATTTTGGTGCCCTAGCAATGCCTTATAGCAACATATGCTAGATTGATCTCCAAGGTAAATAAAAGCAAGCTTAAAACCACTTAGAGATTCATCTAAAACCATTTCTAGGTCATCTAAACCATTCGTAGGGCATACAAAACAAACCCTAGAATTCCACCATGAAAGTACATAAAGAAATATGAATTTTCATGAGTTCCATGGTCTCTACTAGGTTTCCTCACATGTAAGAAGATCAAATCCAAGTGTTCTAGGGTATAAAACCAAACTCTAGCCTAGTTCTTACATGAAATCTCGCCTTAGCCCAAAAGCACTCCAAACTCCATCTTGTAGGAGAGCCCTAGACCCTTCAAAACTCCAAATCTCCTTCAAATCTTCCTCTTGATCTCCTCTTTTCACTTTGGGAGAGAGTTTTTAGAGAAAGGGAGGGAGAGAAATGAGAGAGGGATGTGTTCTCTGCTGTGAACAAGAGAGAGGAGAGGTTGGGGTGTTTTATAGGCTGCCACATTTGCAAATAAACCCCCCAACTTCTATTATTTGCAGCAGACCCAGTCTGCTGTTCGCAGAATAGGTTAACCGGTGACACGGGATTTAGTCACCAGTTAACAGCTCAATAGTAGCCAAACCCGAGAGCTGCTACGCTCTGGTTGATGTAGGGTACCGGTATGCCCATATTTAGTCACCGGTTAACAGCCTTGACAGAGGCTAACCCGAGAGCAATCTACTCTCGGTCTATAGCAGTGTACCGGTGACACCCCTGGTGCTTTACCGGTTAACAATGCTCCAGAATGCAGTTTTGCATTGTTTCGACTCTAATTTGCGTTGAGCAATGCTAAAACCTTTCTAACTCACTTGAAACTCGACTTTAGCTGTCACGCCCCGGGACCGATACCAATTTGGCCCGACCCGAGCACGTCAAACAGACGCCGAACGGACAGGGTCTCCCCTATCCGTCCAAGGCTCATCACATGTACAAATTCAAACAAGAAATGCACTAGCGGAAACATACACAAACGGCTTACACGAGGGTAAGCAATAGCCATTAGTGAAAGAAAGGAAAACTAAACATTTACAAGTACTATGATTCATTTTTGATCATATACATTGCATTCATCTTGTTCACTTTCGAATTCCTTACATTTCATTTCATCATTTCTTTCTTACATCACATTTACCTCAAAATACACATTACAATTGTTTTCTCAACCTCACTAGCATTCAAATCAAACGCTCATGAAACAGCTTATGTGTAGGTTTGTTCTCCCTTTCTAGTGGGCATTTCTCTTGGTTTGAAACTCTATTAATATGCTACCCAAACAATCACGAACTCTTGGTGGCATCATGTTAAGAGTGCGATACCTACTTCGGTCGACTCGCCGGCGTCGCTCGCTCCCGGCTCTGTGGAAATAGTGGCGTGAGAACTAAACAAAGTTCCCAGTGGGTCGGACCCCACATCACCAACTTTCCAACTAGGACTAACTCAGGCATGATAGAAAGGATAAGCTGAAATATGAACAATCTACAACATGATGCTAATATGCCTGAACAATAAGCAAGGAATATGCTCACATTAAACATATGCAGATTATGCAAGTTCTTTCGTTCTTTATCTTTACACTTGTTCTTTGTTCTTTGCTCTTTGTTCTTATTTTTTATTCTTTAATCTAAGGCTAACCCGGGGGTTTCGCCACTTAACTTGATTACAATTAAGTCCATCATCGCAGGAACTCACCGCTAGGACCGTCCTTCGGGTTTACTCCAACCGTGACGCATACTCGGAGCGCATCGCCGAGGGGGAGCGACCGCCCTCGAGCACGGACTCATAGCAAGTATGGATCGAATCTTAATCAAAGGATTATATGTACAATATTGGCTTTACACTACTTCTAGTGTTCTTTATTTCACTTTATGTTGCCACTCTAGCAATCGTTGTTCTTTATTCTCCTTTACTTTTGCTTCTTTAGCATTTTGTTCTTTACATTTCTTGTCTTATTGCCCCACTTTATTTAACTTTACACATTGTCATTTTCATCATTCTTACATTTTGGTTCTTTGGCCACATAACTCTAGTGTCACTTTATTTTACGTTTTCAATGCCACGTCGATCTATGTCATAGTGTCACTTGTTCTTTTGCTCATTTTGGTTGCTCACTTTTCTCTCATGCATACACATAGGGGTTTTACTTCATAAGGTTCTCAACCATACATTAGGCAAGTTGTACTCACAATCATGCACATCACATTCTCATCATCACTTTACCTAAAATGCATGCAACAAATATGTAACATATACTCAATTGAATACACATTAGGCATAGAGAGAAGTTCAACGAGTTTGGAAAGCACCCCACCTCGTAGGTCTATTTAGGTGCTTCGATGATTTTCTTGAGATTTATAGTTCCTCATTCTTCACTGCGGCAAAATAAAGCCAACTTAGGCCATTTGCCATTTATCTTCTATAGACTTTCGTGACGTTAATCCGAGCGCACCAACGCGTCGGAAATCATTGGTTTTTAGAGGGTCAATTGCACTTTAAAATCCCCATGATGGAAAGCCCCCAATTTGGTGCCCTAGCTTCAATACATATATCAAACCTAGGGTTTTGATTCAATGGGAAGCAAAAGTAGCTTCATTATACTCTAAAAGTCCATTAGAAACCATCTTTGACAAATCAAACCTACTTAGGTTTTACCATGAGAGGGTGATGAGCTCACCTTCAAGCTTCATCATTTCTATGGTCTTGATCTCAAAAAGAACAAATAAAAGCTTCAAATACTCAAATAGTTCCATAAAACCCATTTTAAGTTAATCCAAACCTAGATTAGGTTCTACCATGATTAGGGTTCAAAGCTTACCTTGTAAGCTCTCCTTTTCCAAGCTAGAGATGAGGGAGAGGAGTTTCTTCACTTCTCTCTTCTTCTCCACTTTCTTCTTCTTCTTTTCCTTCCTTCCACTTTCCTTCCTCTTCTCCTTTGCTTTCTAGAGAGAAGAGAGGGTGAGAGGGTGAGAATGAGAGAAATGTCTCATTTGTCCCCTTACTATACTCTATGGGTTGCAAAATTGCAGCTTAACCCCTCAACTTTCACTCTTTCACACAGCCTGGACTGGGCTGTTCGCGCAGGCGGGGACCGGTCTCTCCTTCAGGGACCGGTTCCCGAAGGCTCTCCCCGCGCAGCCAGAGATGCTGCGCGCAGGGCAACCGGTCTCTCTTTAGGGGACCGGTCTCTCGGGGACCGGTCTCTCAAGTAGGGACCGGTTTCCGAGAGCTAGTTTCTCAGGACTTAGCCAATTTTTCGGCAGTCTCATTTCATACGCGTTCGGGGACCGGTCTCTCCTACCAGGGACCGGTCCCCGAGAGCTCAAAATCTGCAGTTTTGCAGAATTTGATCCTTTAGCTCTCGAAAACCTTCCATAACGCACTTTTGATCATTTTAACACCTTCGGACTCTCCGAAGTGTACCGTCCTCGCACTTTGGTCAATTTGACTAAAGTTCGATATTCACTTTCTGAATTTTCGGTATATTACATTAGCCCTTCCAACATTGTTGGAATGTTAAATGGACTTTGTCCAACTATTTCTCTCGCACACTTTGGTCAATTTGACTAAAGTTCGATACAACCTACCGAGGTTTTGGTATATTATAGCTGCAAACTCCTGAAAAACTGCTGCTGCGAAGAAGCAGTCCAGCAGCCGCGTTCGAAGCATCGTCTTGGGCCGATCTGCGTTCCTGGCAAATCTGAACTGCGTGGGGCGTAACTGAGGTAAACACCCTCCCCCACTGGTCCTTTACATCACGAGGCTCACCTGGATTCATAGGGTTTCTCGGCTAGTTCGCAGATCGCGACGATCTATCATACGCAGGCCGCGGTAAGGCAACGTTTGCAGTTTCGTCGCGGAGCGAACGCGATTCCTTTTGGGGCTGTTATGGGAGGAGTCCAGCACTTATAGAGCACGTGGATCTCACCTCCATTGAGTCTTCGAGGTTCCTAGAGCATCGGTAAGGCTCTAATCACTCACTTGTCATAGCTATCGTCCGTTTGATGCCGCTTGTCGCGCGCAAACATGCATCGTTGCGTCGTAGCGATGCTTTCACATCGTGGCTGCTCCTGGCAGCATGGGTATCGAAGTAGTATGCTGTCTTTCAGGGTTCGATGTCCTAAAACCCCATGGTTCGATTATCGGGGGCAATCGGTGCGTTTATTGACGTTGTAGGTGTCGTTGGAGCCTTGTTTTGGGCTTTGGTTGCAGGACTTGCATTGCTGCGGTTCGCAGTGAGCGTTAGACCTCTTGGGCAGAGGTTGGTGAGTCCTTGGGGTTCACAAATTGACGCTTTGCGATTCGGGGGTTTTTGGAGCCAAAACGGTAATGAACGGGACCCCATTCGTGACATGAACCACTTTAAATCTATCGCTCTTGCACCAAATATGGTGCGGCTGTCCCAACACCCAAAAACGAGTGTTCTAGGACATCACATGAGCTGGGATTAATTCTGGAATACTTCGGCATGTTTTGGGGCTTAACGGAACCCAATAACGCAAATTTCGGGCGGTTTCAAGTGCGCCTTTGCACCGTATTTGTCGCTGCTATTCGCAGTAGAGTCTTGGTTGTTTTGCTGAATGCTGGAGTATAGTTAGACACCCAGGGTCGCAACAAGAAGGCCATGGTGAACTCCGAGACCAAATACGGCATCCTGGGAGTCAACCGGCTATCTTTCGGACCCCGACTTTCTTGTTTTAGCGCACTTATTGTGCGACTGTCCCAAGGGCATTAAAGTGGTGCTTCGGGACAGCGGGCAATGTAGGATAGCTATGAGAGTTACTCCGAGTTGCCCCGTGGGTTGGTGAGACATTCCGTTGAATCGGTGTGGCTTTCGGATAATCAATCGGTATGGCTTTCGGATAATCTTTCGGTGACCGTCGGTCGAAAACCGAGAGAATCCGATTGTCCAATGGTTAGAATCACGTCGAGTATGAGGCGTTATGTACTTTACATGATTAAGCTAAGTATGGCTTTGTTTGGGACTATGCTTAGGTTCGGGTGATTCCAGGAGGCATCTGTTGAGGTTTGACAGCCTGAGTGTTCTTTTCGGTATAGGTGGGTGCTTCGAGCTAGTAGTCGGTGAGATCGTTTCACTTTTCTCTGTTATTCTATATTAGTATTGTAGTCTCTACATGTCGGTTGTTTTTGTTTATCGTTCGTTCATCCATACTTGTTGCTTGCATTATGATAGTCATTGTTAGACATGTAGAGCAGACTTGCATATGTTGTATATGTCACGCCCCACAACCGCCTATTTGGTCGGTTTGGGTACGCCGAATAGACGCCGAACGGACAAAACTTCCCCTGTCCGCCCAAGGCTCAACAACAAGGATCATGTATATTTAGTTCCCCAGGTAAACATAACAACATACATGAATCATTGCGAATATGATACAAGCAAGAGCACAAGAGAGAAATACTAGCTATTACAATTTCATTAACCATTCACATCGTTGGTTTACATTTTCATCTCCAAAATACATACATTGTGTTTACATGTCCATCTCATGAGATATACATACATCCACAAGTAACCTCTCTCAAAATGCATCATCTCTCATGTACAAAAGGGAGTCTAATGCAAATAGGAAAGCTACTAGCTAAATAGGGCGCTATGCCCTTACCATGGTCCTCGCCCGGTCCGCTCGAACTCGGCCCTGCAACAAAGTGGGATGAGAATTAATAATAGTTCCCAGTGGGTTCGGCCGCCGACTCCGCTGATCTTCCCACTAAGTCTAAGCAGGCATAAGTAGATAGATAGATATGAAAGCAACTACTATATAGTAATAAAATCTACAATCATGCTACTATGCCTCAATCAAGATGAATGAATGAAAGAACTATATAATAATAAAGTCAACTATCATGCTACTATGTTCAACAAATATGTCATCCATTAGCTCATTACCTAATCCACTTGGCTAACCCGAAGGTTCGCCCCGACGCACAGTGCAAATCCCATAGGTGAGGAGCCTCTGCTGCTACAACCCACCCGAGACTGTCTGCTGGACAAGTACGTTAGTCCATCGTGTGATAACTCCGGAATTCACTGCTTGGGTGGAGCGACCACCGCCAGCGAGAATAGACTATGTGAGTATGATCTAATCCTCATCAACCGAGGACACCCTACCACTAGGGCTAACAACAACTCGGGAACTCATCTATCCCAATGTTCATGTTCAAGTGTTTCAACTACACTAAGTTCACATGCCATATATCCATAACTTGGGGAAATCACCTATCCCTAGATTCATCAAGTCATAAGTGTTTCTACTACACTAGTTCATATGCCACTCGTTATGTCATCACATATAATTGTATATGCCATTCGTCTATGTCATCGCATGTATCAAGTTCATCACTTGTTATCTGCATTATAGGATTCCATGTCAAGACCCAATCCTCACGCATCCAATATATCATGTGTTCAACTCACAATACTATTTCAACCAAGGGAGCATATAAGGAATGGAAATGCAACTATTAACATCTTACAATGCATAATCAACATGAGAGATGCAAGATTAACATTATAACATAGACATAGAATGAAGCCCGATGGCTTCGGATAGCACTCCCCACCTCCAAATGATGCCGATGTGTGAGAATACGAAGCTTGAAATTTTTAGACGTAAATTCGGCCCTGTCAGGCGGAAATGAAGCAAAAACGCCCTTTTTCCTCAATACCGTGCCACACTCCCGTAGGAACCCCCGTTTGAGTTGCCCACGAAGTTGATTTTACCTTCAATTAGGTTTACAAAGGATCAATTTAACTATAAACCCTAATTCCACAAAAATCCTAAATCCAACCCTAGGGTTCAATACCATGAACACCATGGTTCCAACATGGGATTTCTAGGGTTTTATAGGTTTCTAATCTTGCAAGAGACTCAAAACAAAGTGTTCTAGGGTATAAAACTAAACCCTAACAAGTATCTTGCAAGAAACCTCACCTTAGCCCAAAAGCTCTCCAAGCTTCTCCTTGTAGGTGAGCTCTTGATCCTTCAAAGCTTCAAAATCTCCTCCAAATCCTTCTCCAATCTCCTCCAATCCACCTTGGGGGAGAGTTCCTAGAGAGAGAGAGGGAGAAAAATGAGAGGAGAGGGTGTTCACTACTGTGAACAAGAGATGAGAGGATGTGGGGTTTTTATAAGCTGCCACAATTGAATTTAAGCCCTCCTATCTATTTTATTTGCAGCAGACCGACCCTGCTGTCCGCTGCGCTGGGTACCGGTACGCGGGCTCATGTCACCGGTGCGCCCCTGGTCAACAGCCCAAACCCGAGAGCTGCTGTTCTCGGGTTGCTGCGGGGTACCGGTACTAACCAGGGCTGTCATCGGTGCGCAGACCCCAGTGACCAAACCCGAGAGCAAGCCTCTCGGTTTGCCTACCTGGTACTGGTACCTCTTCCTCAGTATCGATACGCAGTGCCCAGACTGCAGTTCTGATAGTGCTTAGCTCTATTTCGCGCCGAGCAATGCTAAAACCTTTCTAACCTCATCGGGACTCAACTTTAGCCCTTCCAACATTATTGGGATGTCATATGGACCATGTCCACCCATCTCTCTCGTCACGCTTTGGTCATTTTGACCAAAAGTGATTTAACACGACGAGGATCTATTATCTTACAGTATATCTATGGACCTTGGGTCCATGCAACACATTGACTCCTTTGTCGTATTTCAATCTAATTGATCGTGGTTCGGCGTTGTATGCCCTTATATTTGGCTTCGACCAAGGCACCGGTCTTCTTGCCGGTTTTCGTATTGAGCATATCAGCATGATTTAGTCACAGCACTGTGTATTCTAGACACCGGTTGGTTTGGCCACCTACTAGGGGGTGTACATATCCAGATAGGTCGTCGGTGGACGCATGAATCAAAGTTAGTGTCTACTCTGTGACAGACAACGCTTGAGGTCTGCGGACCAATATGGTAGCACCAGATTGGGTTTGATTTGGATTATATACCCTTGAGGCATATGTTCAGTTGAGTTGTTGATACAGTAGTAGTTTGGTTCTTGTTCATTTACTATCATGTTTCTATTACTACTGTAGTTGCTCTTATATCATACTATATATGTTGTTCCATCTCCTTTATTTTCTAGTGAATACGATTTGCCTTCGTGGCTCTGTCGTACTCACCGGAAAACCTTGATTGTGGTTTCTCACCCCCCATTTCCCCAGGTGACTCGGGCAAGGAGTTGGCTTTTGGACCGACGGGAGGACGTGCTAGCTAGACTGCAGTAGCGACCGTCACCCTGATTATATTTCATTTCCGCACTTAGTAGTTTTAATAATTAAATGGTTCAATTAGATGATCACTATTAATGTTTGTATATTTGTGAACTATTTGAGTTGGTGTTTTCCTATTATGCATGAAAACGGAATTGGTTGAATAATTGGAGATTTATGGATCTTTCGTAATGGATTTATACATCGTAATTTTCTACCCCTCGAGGTAGTCGGTTTTCAAGATGAAGTTTTCGTGTGGAAAATAGTTTTAAAAAGGTTTTCGAATAATTTTTTATGAATGATTGAATAGAGTTTAAAAACAAAGCTTCCGGGTGGAAGGCACTTTTAAGTAGGATGACTATTGTACTGTGTATCGCATCATCCAACGCCTAAGGAGTGTTTAGAGACCTGCATCATCTCTAAAGATCGCTAGCTATATAGAAATACATCGCATATATTGTTTGTGTATTGGTGAATGTAAGTTGTTGTTGTGATCCTGATATTGTTGGTACACCGTGCAAATACAAAGGAGACTCTGTCAGAGTGGACAGAGGAACTTTGTATTTGTGGCAGGTCTGTATGTCACGTGGACTAGGTTGAATTCAAAAAAAAAAAGGGCACATTTTTCGTAAATCTGATTTCAAAAATGGTATTCATTATAAAAAGTTTTTAAAATTGGCCCCGGGGCGTGACATGCCGGCTTATAGGGAGTGACCCTCACAAGCTTGTGCGGATGAGCACAATGGCAAGCAAGCGTGATTATAAGCATCAGGTCTAAGGCCACATCTCCAAACCATCATGTCTATAACATGGAATTACAATTATCGACTCAAAGGTCGGGTACTGTATCATATATATTAAGTCTCATTCTCAATTAACTTGGTGGTATGTGTTTATTGATACATAACATATCCTATGCATGGATTGGTTTACATCTCCCATATCCTATCAAGGACGGCTCTCTATTTCATACATGACCCAACTGGGGTTTCATAAGTATACTATTTTCACTATAGTGTAAGGTGAACAATTTACCAATGTCATATTCGATGAACTACGAGAATGTCAACTAGATCATGATTCAAGTCATGTACATGTCTTGCTACACAAGCCTCCACTACATGGAGTATGATGGTCATCATGCAAGTATCTATCAGTCAACTAAGCAATTATATGCAATTGCCCCTTTTTATTTGCCCGAAGGCATAGGAATCTCTTTCATCATGTCTTAAACAGGAAATGCAACTAACGACCTAGAGGTCGAGTACAATGTCATAATGCCCAATTAGTTGTTCAACTAAGTTAAGTGCAACATGCTTAACTTCACTATTTATCTCTATTATGTATTAGGTCTTATTTGTCCTTGTCTAAAACAAGTATGTTGGTTATCATGCAAGTTGAACTCAATAATTCACTAACCTTGTAAGGTCCCTTAGGACATTCATTTATTCATCTCTATCATGCATTCTAATGTTGCATAAGAGGAAAATGCAATTACATGTTATTTAGTGTACAAAACTACATTATAAGCCTCTACTGTACAGAGTATGAAAACTTCTTGTTGAGCCAAATAGGCGCAGACAGGTGGTAGACGGAAATCGCCTTCAAAGGCATTAATCTAATCGTGCACCAGGAGCACCGAAAAAGTAAAGAAGAAAACCGTCACGCCAATAGGAAGTTACAGCAACCGCAAGCAGTTGCGAGCGGTTCGATCGACTGAAGGTGGTCCGAGATTTTAGGAGGTAGTGGCCGATCATGTAATAACCGAATCAGGGGCGATTCTATAAATAGGTCAATGATACTTTGAAAAGAGGTCTTCGCCCCTGCGCACAAAAGACCACCTTTATTTCCTCGCATCTTTCTTTCTCGCATTTACTTATTTTTCCTAGGAGTTGTTCCTGTAACTTAGCAACTCGGAGTCTGTCTGCCCTTTGGGCATCACTCCATTGTAGACTAAAACCCATCTCGTTGTACTTTCCCCAGTTCTATTTAATAGAAAGTTATTTTCGGCTCTTCCGGCTGACCAGATCTTGCGTTGTTTTGGCCATTCGGCTCCTCTCTCTACACGCTTTCTGGCTTGATTCAAGTATTCGGCTAATTCCAGCTGAACCGATTCTCTTATAAAGGCTTTGAACCCTGCTGATCCGATCCCTCATCAGCCGAATCGCTTGATCTGTCGAATGGCGCAAACTTCGAGGGTCATATTTCGCAGCCGTCTCGCATCCCGACGCACTTCCCGAGGGAGATCGTTGACTAGGTCAAGGGTCGGGGAATTTCGGCTCCAACAAATTTTTGGCACGCCCGGTGGGACCCCAACATAAGGTAAATTTGCATTTAAAGTATGGCTGATGATAACGCCATGAATCTTCGTTATAGGGCTATCCCTAGAAATTCCGGGAGTGAACAACCCAGTAATTCAAAAAATGTGATAGAACGCCAAGCAGTCCTACCCGCTGAGGGTGAGACCAGTGGTCAATCTGGCCAACAGAAGCCTAGTTTGACCCAGGCGCTTGGCCAAATGACTCGGGTCCTTCAAACTTTGGACCAAAATAGTCATGCAAGTACTGCACGGCTGGATGCCGTCTTGGCCGCAATTACGGCCTCTAACGAGAACATTGCCCGAATAGGGCAATTGTTAACTCGGAATGAATAGCCGATAGCAGGCCTACAAGTGCCTGTGATGACACCGGTGTTACAAAATCCAGTAACACCAATAAGTGGTTAGCCCCAATACCAGGGGGCACCATATCAAGCGGCTTATAGACCGGCTGTCGGTCATGCCGGTCAACAGCAAGAAATAGCTTGAGGGTTACCTCCGCCCCCTCCAGTAGCAGTATATCAGCCTCAGAATGCAGGGGCTAGGGGGCAAGCTCCAAATGTGCAAGGGGTTAATCCCGTAGTACCAAACATTAGAGTTCCACTCCCACCAAACCCAGTACCAGCGCAACCGCCTTTGCAGGGGATTAATAATGAAATCTATGCGCAAATAGAAGAAGCCATCCGGAATACTTTCGGAGTAGGCGCAAGGCCGGCAATGTGGCCCGTATTCAGGTCACCATATCCTGCAAACATAGATATAGAACACCCATATCCGGCAAATTGGAAGATACCGAAGTTTGACAAGTTTTCCGGCGACGAAACCGAGAATACGGGCGAGCACGTTGCTCGGTTTACAGCTCAGTGCCGTGAGGCCGCGGCAAATCCATTTTTAAAGTTGAGGTTATTTAATACCTCATTGACTAAAACAGCGTTTACCTGGTACATGAGTTTACCTGCTAACTCGGTCCGAGATTGGGATGAGTCAGAAGGTAAATTTCATGAACAGTTTTATAGAACTGAGCCAGAACTATCAGTAGAGGATTTGGCTCAATTCAAACAAAGAACGGGAGAATCGGTTGATGAATATTTAAACCGATTCAAAACTGCTAGAAGTCGTTGTTTTGTGAGAATGCTGGAATCGGAGTTTGCCAAAATGGCATTCAACGGCATGCATTTCAAAATTAAAGATTATTTTGAGGATAAATTCTTTTCAAATCTCTTTGATTTGGGAGTTCAAGTTGCTCAATATGAGCAATTTCGAAAATGTAATAATGAGGATCGGCCCAGATGGAGCCGAAACAAAGATTGGAATAAAGGAAAGGAGAAAAATATCTCTTTTCTTGAAGAGTCTTTGGCTCATGAAGAGCCGAATTCGTCTGAGGAAAATGAGGATTCGGCTGATGAAGCCGAAATTTGTGCTGCCGAAATGGTGAGAAACAACCAACCATACAAATGTGCTCTGTTAAAGCCTGCCAAGTCAAGAGAGGCGAAAGCACATGTGTCTGCTTTTAGTTATTCGTTTGATATAGCAAAAACCGATTTGATTTTTGATCGATTGCTAAGGGACGGACGAATTAAACTACAGGAGGGTCAAACTATACCTCCTGTAGAAGAACTGAAACGCAGAAGATACTGCAAATGGCACCATTCATAGAGCCATAAAACTAGTGAATGTACTGCCTTTAAGAGGCAAATTCAAAAAGAGATAAATGAGGGTCGGCTGATATTTGCCGACCAAGAAAATAGGGATATGGAAATTGATAAGAATCCTTTTCCATCACAAGTCAACGTCGTGAACATGAAAGGGAAAGGAAAAGCGACTGCGAAAAGGCAGATCCAAGAAGAAATAGATGAGGGTCGGCTCATATTAGCCGACCAGGAAAACGAAAATAAAGTAAGTAACAAAAGTTCGTTTCCGTTTCTGGTTAATATGGTGAATGTTAAAGAAAAAGAGGTTTTGGACAAGGAGACCGCTGACAACGTGGCCCATGCCAAAAAGCATCTTCGGCTTTGCATCAGGTGCAAGGCCGAAATGACGAAAAAAGACTGGGAAGCCATTGTGAATGCCAAGAAAAGGGGGAACGAATGGAATGAGTTGATGGCGTTCCCTGAGGATTGGGATGACATTCCTGATGGTGAAGACCAAGAAGAAGAAGGCTCGAATGCAGCCTCCAATGACACTGAACCGGAAGTGAAATCGGTTCAACGCAAACAAGACATGTTAATGCAGAAGATTCTGCATGATTACTACAACAACAGGCGTGACGAGCGTCTAGGCCGATGGAACTACCAGGGTAGACCTTTCGGCACCAAGCCAAGGATTCCTAGATATCGGCCACATTGGCAACATCAAACAAGGCCGAGATCAAAACCAGAATTCGAGGGAATGACCGAGGGAGACATAGAATTCCTCGGTCGAAGATTAGTTAATGAGTTAGGCATTCAGCCTTGGCCGAGACCTTGGGAGAGAAGAGAAATTTTAAAAAATCATCTGAGGACAGTAAAGGTACCGGCAAACGTGCTAGTGGATGAATGGCACGAAGTTGAGGTTAAACCATCGGCCAGATGGCAGGGGCCGATGTTGACAAAAACTCAGAAGCGTCGGCAGCAGAGAATGCAAGCCGAGGCAAGACAACATTATGAAAAAGCGAAAGGGATAAGGCTCAATGTTTGGAGGCACCCAGATGAACAATCACATCCTTCTCGCCCAATGAGAAAAGACCATGAGGCAGGCGGCTCATCGCCTGCCCCTCGAATGAAGTCAAGAATAGAACGGCCAATCGAGGTCGAGTCAGAAGAAAAAATGAGCAGGAGGGAGTTAGAAGACAAAATAGCTTCCCTCGAAACAATGATCAAGAGAGAAAGATGGCCCCCTAAAGAAAGGGAGGTCCAGATGGAGAGTGACTCTTCAGCCGAGACGACGAAGGAGTCGGAGGAAAAGAAGCAAAGAACTGAGGGAATCAGCCGAAGAGTCGCCGGCTGAGGTGAATATGGTATATGCTTTGCCTCAATCCTTTAAGGCAGAGCTTATTGAGTATGAAGAGTTTAGATAAGAGGAGGAAGATGGGCTCAAAGTAGCCCAATTGCAATTGGAAGACGTCAAACTGGCCGATATGGTGATTTTCGAGAAGCCATCGACCATGCAAACAAGATTCGTGAGGCCTCTTTTTATTCGGGCCTTAATTGAAGGTCGGCCGGTAGGCCGAGTAATGATAGATGGCGGGGCTATGGTTAATGTCATGCCCACTGCATTCTTCAAGAAGTTGGGCAAAGACGAAGATGAGTTGAAACCCACAGACACGATCATGACCGACTTTACTGGGAGCAGTCAGCAAGCTCGAGGGGTCCTTACGACCGAGATCACGGTAGGTTCTAAAACTTTATGAACGGCATTTTTTGTGGTTGATACAGATGGTCAATACAACCTACTACTCGGGCGTGATTGGATTCATGCAAACGAGTGCGTGCCTTCTACACTCCACGGGAAACTATTCCAGTGGATCGGAGATAAAGTCGAAGAAATCCGCGTCGAGGGACGTCCCCAAATGGTGGACATCAACAACGAGGAAGTCGGCCATATCAATTGGGCCGACACGGATCCAGATCAAATTTTCTTCGTAAGAGTTACAGAAGAAGGAGTCCAGTTGATCTTTATTGGGGAAGAAGGGGCTTTGGTGGCAGCCGATGAGCCACCAAAGTGGTTAAAATGGAATACGAAAAATCGAGAATAGAGGCTTGTCAAGAGCCTCGACAGGAAAAGTCGATCAACAAGATCGGCTATAAGAAAGATTCGGCTACCACAGCCGATGTATTAACACTTGATGACTCAGCTAGTAAAGCCGACAAGGTTATGATAGATTCGGTTTACAGAACTGAAAAAGAAAATCAAATGAAGTCGGTCACCAAGACCGACAAGTCAGTTGAAAGGAACATGCCAGCAGAAGAATCGTATCTAGAAGAGTCGCCTATCAAAGTCGGTGAGAAAAAGTTGGAGACCCAAGACCCGCTGATCGAAGTAAATTTGGGATCCGACGAAGATAAGAGACCGACGTATATAAGCACAAAGCTTTCGGCTCAACAGCAGAAGGAGCTGAAAGAATTATTGAAGGAGTACAAGAACTGCTTCGCCTGGAGCTATGAAGAAATGCCTGGGCTAAGTCGAGAAATTATAGAGCATAGGCTACCCATTAAAAAAGGGTTTAAGCCTTTTAAACAACCGGCTCGTAGGTTTGAGCCGAATATTGTACTCCAAATTAAGAATGAAATAGAAAATCTTTTGAAGGCCGGATTTATTAGAGCGGCCCGTTATGTTGATTGGGTGTCTAACATAGTTCCAGTACGAAAAAAGAATGGTAAACTTATAATTTGCATTGATTTCGGGAACTTAAATTTAGCCACACCAAAAGATGAGTACTCCATGCCAATAGCCGATATGTTAGTAGATTTGGCTTCCGGTAACGAGGTCCTGTCCTTTATGGATGGACATGTTGGTTATAATCAAATTTATATTGCTAAGGAAGATATGGCTAAAACGGCTTTTAGGTGCCCTGATTCGTTTGGAACCTTTGAATGGGTTGTTATGCCGTTCGGCTTAAAGAATGCCGGAGCTACTTACCAGAGAGCAATGAATTTTATTTTCCATGATTTAATAGGCAAAATTTTGGAAGTATATATTGACGACATAGTCATAAAATTCAAGTCGCAAGCCGAACATTGGATTGATTTAAAGCTCGCCTTTGAAAGAATGAGGAAATATAATTTGAAAATGAACCCTTTAAAATGTGCTTTTGGAGTTTCAGCAGGAAATTTTTTAGGATTTCTAGTGCATAAAAAAGGGATCGAAATTGATAAAAACAAGGCGAAAGCAATATTAGAATTACCGCCGCCAAAAAGCAAAAAAGAATTACAAAGTTTGTTCGGAAAGATTAATTATCTTCGGCGGTTCATATCAAACTTAGCCGGAAAAATTGGGGTTTTTACTCTATTACTTCGGCTTAAAGACAAAGAAGAATTTATTTGGACGGAGGAACAACAAGAGGCGTTCGAGAATATAAAAAGATATTTATCGAATCCGCCGGTACTGGTACCTCCAAAGCTACATCAGCCGATGAAGTTGTACATATCAGCTGCAGAGGAGAATTTGGGATGTTTGTTAGCCCAAAAAAATGAAGAAAAAGAAGAACAAGCCATTTATTATTTAAGCCGACGTTTTCTAGATACTGAGAAACGATATTCGGCTATTGAAAAATTATGTTTGGCTTTGTATTATTCATTCACAAAGCTAAGATACTATATTTTACCGACTGAGGTGTCGGTAATATGTAAAACCGACCTCGTAAAGTATATGTTGGCTAGACCTGTATTAAGAGGTCGGCTTGGAAAATGGATGTTGGCTTTGTCTGAATTCTCCCTTAATTATATTCCGGCTAAAGCCGTTAAAGGACAAGCGATAGCTGATTTCTTGGCTGATCATCCATGTGTGGAATTAGAAGAACCGAAGCAAAATTTAGTCGGTTGTCAGCCTTGGACACTTTATTTTGACGGCTCAAGAACAGCCGAATCAGCAGGAGCTGGAATAGTTATCCAATCTCCTGAAGGGTATTCATGCCAATTTGCTTTCGAGCTAGATTTCGGCTGCTTTAACAATCAAGCCGAATATGAGGCCTTAATAATTGGCCTAGAAATTCTACAAGAATTGAAAGCAAAATCAATCAAAGTCATCGGTGATTCACAATTAGTAATCAAACAAGTGAATGGGGAATACCGATGTGGAAACCCAAATTTACAAAATTATTTAAGAAAGACATTAGAGTTGCTATGTGAATTCAGAGAGACTGAATTCAAACATTTGAGCAGACAAAAAAATGAAAAGGCTAATGAACTAGCTCAATCGGCTTCAGGATATAGAGAGCCGAAGTTAGAATCAATAGTAATACAGAGGAGGTTGCTACCTTCGGTTCACATACGAGAGCCGATTATAGCTCCCATAGAATTGAAGGAAGATTGGGGAAAATTATTAATCAAATATCTGGAGGATCCTAATACAAGGGTCGATTATAATATCCGAAGAAGAGCTCTCGGCTATTGTCTATTAGACGGTCAACTTTACAAAAGAGCAGCCGAAGAGGTTCTATTAAAGTGTTTAGGACCTGAAGAAGCTCTATTGATAGTGGGAGAAACACATGAAGGAATATGTGGAACTCATTTAGCCGGAAAAAAGTTAAGATGGACAATTCGGCATTTAGGATATTATTGGCCAACAATGCATCAAGATTGCATAAAATATGCCAAAGGTTGTCAGGATTGCCAAGTTCACGGCTCGATCCAGAGAGTTCCGGCCTCTGAGATGTATGCAATCATTAAACTATGGCCTTTTCGAGGTTGGGCCATGGATTTGATTGGAGAAATTCAGCCGAACTCCTCGACTGGTCACAAATTTCTAATAGTGGCCGTAGATTATTTTACTAAGTGGGTGGAAGCAAAACCCACTCGGTTGGTTACCCAAAAAGAAGTTATCGATTTTGTAGAAGATCATATAATTCATCGCTTTGGGATTCCCGAGACAATTACGACCGATCAAGGAACAATGTTCACAGGAGGACAGTTCGTTCGGTTCATCGAGTCTCGAAAAATAAAATTACTCCATTCATCTCCTTATTATGCCCAAGCGAACGGACAAGTAGAAGGAGCGAATAAAATAGTCATCAACTTGATGAAACGACATATCGGAAAGCATCCGAGAAAATGGAATGAAAAACTTTTCGAAGTTTTATGGGCATGCCGAACTTCAGTGAAAACGGCAACAGGGATGACACCGTTCCAGTTAGTCTACGGACATGAAGCCGTAATTCCAGCCGAAATAACAGTTTCTTCTTTGAGGACAGAAAAACAAAAAGATTTGTCGGCTGATGAATATAGTAATTTGATGAAGGACAAGGTAGAGGAAGTATATGATACTCGGTTGATGGCTTTAGATAATATGCAAGCATACCAAAGCCGAGTGCGTAGCGCATACAATAAGAGAGTTCGATCAAAACCATTTGTCGTCGGTGATTTAGTACTCCAGCTGATTTTTCCAATCGGTCAAAAAGACCGAACATATGGAAAATGGTCTCCAAATTAGGACGGACCATTTCAAGTCAGTCGAA
This sequence comes from Ananas comosus, assembly GCF_001540865.1. Classification (NCBI taxonomy): domain Eukaryota; kingdom Viridiplantae; phylum Streptophyta; class Magnoliopsida; order Poales; family Bromeliaceae; genus Ananas; species Ananas comosus. Next base: position 4,402,458 of record NC_033622.1, on the reverse strand, counting down.
TCACAAGAGAAAATGCATATTATTTGCGGAAAAGAGATGGGTCAGAAAATGAAAAACCAATTAACGAAAAATATTTAAAGAGATATTATCCATCTATGTGGAAAAATAATCAAAGTCAAAGTTAAAACATTACAAGCCGAATCAAATTAACAAATCTTTGAGTTGGTTCCATTCGGCTATAAGGTTGGCTTGGGCGGCTTCGGCAGCTTTTCTTCGACGCTTCATCAAAGGATGCACCTTATAGAGCTGAGAAAGCTCTTCCTGAATTTTCTTTCCTTCTGCTTTTTTAGCCTTTAATTGGCTCTGCAATTGAAGCCGACGCTCAGAGGTTTGGGCTAAAGTCGATTTGGCTGCTACTAACTCGTCTTTAAGGGCTGAAATCCGCTGTTGTAAAGCCGATTCTTGATCGGCTAAAGTCTGATCCTCATGATTTATCTCAGTGATAAGGTCAGCTATTTCAGGGATATTCCTCTTAAAGTGATCAACGCAATGAAAATGTTGATCTAAATATAAGAGATCGGCACCCAAAGATTGTTGCCGAGCCAAAAAAGAAGAAAGTTGAAATGACAAAGTCTCTACAAAACATCTAATACTAGAAGTAATATCTGTTTGTTCGGCCAAGTCGATTAAGAAAGCGTACAGCCGATCAAGTAGCTCTCGATTTTGAGCCAAACAGGGGGGACCATTGCTATATATTCTAAGACATTCGTCAAATTTATGTTGAGTGTTTGATGAGATAATAGTCGAAGAATCATCTCCCTCATTGGAACTGGGACTTGACACCAGTAAAGAATGAAGAGTAGCAGTTAGAGAATCCTCAAGAGCAGAAGGGGAAGTCACATGAATCGGAGGAGGAGGTACGGTACTTGTTTCTCTAGAGCCTTGCGCTTCTCCAGGACCTTGTGTGACAGGTATATTTGCTATGTCATCTCTTGTAATTGGGGTTGGGGCAGAAGGAGGTGATATAATTTCACCTGGTAATGGCATCGTGCTCGCCTTTGCAACGGATGTCTTCTTTTCCATGCCTCGTTTCTTTTCAAGACGTGCTTTCCGACGAAGCTGTCTATCCATTTGCGCCTACAAAGAAGAAGCAAAACGAGCTCTTGAATTGTTTTCGGGAGAAGACTGTTTTATTAAAAAGAATGATAAACGAATTGAGAAAATAATATGAGGTAAAGTAACTAATCAAGTATACATACCTCAATCTCAATGGGCTCATCGAGAGCGAAGTCTTGTTTGGAAACATCAACTGAAGGTGTTTCTTCGGGAATAGGAACCGAAGGCGTTCCTTCAGCTTTTTTCTCTAAAACATCAGCCGAAGCAATACCTTCGGCAGGTGTAGAATAAGACCTTTTAGCAACTGACTTACGCCGTTTTGAGGGCGGCGGAGGAGTAAATTGAGCGGTCTCAATCGGTCTTTTTTCTGAAGCTGGGACCGATGAAGAAATTGGAGTTGACTGCAGAGAAAAGAAAATAAGCATTTGGAATATTGAAAAGAAAGTTGAAATAGAAATGAATACATTACAAAAGAAAGAGGCCTGACCTCAGAAGGCTCTTCTATTTCTTCTCTTGATGATGGGACAGGAGGATCAGCTGAAGCAACTGGATGAATAGTTCTTCGGAATGCCCGAAGAAGAGAAAGGTCGAGATTACGGTCCGTAAAATGGTCCCAGATAGTAGCATAACCAGCAAGAGCAACTCCTGTGTAGTTTGGCCTGAAGCTCACTAATTTAAAGAATCGACGAAGGCGATTCCCCATAGCTGAAATCTTGTCAGCTTCGGCTATACTTTTAGTAGGGGGCGATGATCGGCCGTATTAGTTGTAAAAATTTAGATGGAGCAGGAATCGGCTGAACAAACCCAAATTGACGGGCCACATATTGAGGAGAGTAAACTTCAGTGCTGGGCAATAGTTTGGAGCGCGATTTCAACCCCACATGAAGATCTCTCGAAGCCAAATAAGAATACCAGACCTCTGAGTATTCACTAGCACGAGAAGAGGCCAATTCATCTCGGATAGCTTCAAACCGGGCAAGGAACCAGGAAGGACCGGTAAGACGGTCAGCAAAGGGAGCCCAAGAAATAGCCGATTCAGGACTCGGCTCATAAAAAGTTTTAAAATAAGTAAGAAAGTCAGAGGGTTGACCCATAGTCATCGGCTAGGGACAGCCGAGAGCTAACCCATAAGAATCGAATTGGCAGCCGAAGTCGGATTAAAAGGAGATTGGCACAAAGCGGGAATATAAAATTGTAAAAACATTTGAAGAAACCAGAAAACACCGCAGCCAGAACTAATGGCAATACCATCTTCAGAAGGTAATATTTTAATAGAATCAAAAATTTCTCTATAGACAAAGGCAAGAAAGTAAGGTCCTAGAGCTAATCTATCGCCGTTAGACAAACCAACAGTGATTGGAACAAAGTCTCGATTAATTTTCTGTGAACGGGTACAGAAAAGATTATGGCATAACCAATAAAGGAGAAATGCCGTATGTTCATTCTTAGTAACGGGAGCAGGGGATTCACCTGCGAATTTGCGGATGAACTTGGAGTAAGCCAAGTCATTGAGGTCTAAACGGTCTTCAAAATCAGATACGCCGTCAGGATTGTAAGACATGAAAACAGAAACGCCATGAGGGCGCAAGCCAGTAATGGCGGCCACGTCAAAAAGAGTAGGGGTAAGAGGTCCTCTTTTGAAAAGAAAAATATTAGAAGTGGGGGACCAAAAACACAGAGCGGCGGCTAGAAGAAGATTATCGGCAATAGGATGATGCTGAGATAATTGAATAGCTTCATATATCCCGACCTCTCGCCAAAAGTCACCAAAGGCGGCTTCTACTCGATCTAACCAGGTCAAATACGCCTTTGAAGTACTTGGCCAAGTTCGAAGACTCTTCCCTGTTGAAGCAGAGGAATACCAAGACTGAAGATGAATAGCTTTTCTCAGGGGGAGACCGTCGCTAGAAAAGGGCGAGTCGATAGGGGTTGGCACTTCTGTAAGAGAAGGACCCAAAATAAACCTAGAGGGGTCTAAGTCGACGAAGGGTTTAAGTATAGTATAATCCAGGGATGGATGAGAAGGAAGAGGCGGAACCAACGCCATTAGTCGAAAAGAAAAGAGGAAAAGTTAAGTGGAAAATAAAATCGAAAAAGATGAAGGAAAGGGAAGCGAAAGAAGAGTTTCCTAGAAGACGAAGAAGGAGTAGAAGAGACAAAAAGGTAAAAGCTTGGAGAAGAAGAAAGGTCGTCGTATCGAATCGTCGCATCGAAGCGAGTTTCGAGGTTGGCTTTAATGATGAGTAGACGGCGGTAATTAAGATAACCTAGTTAATGCCGCAGATGAGACAAAATGAAAATTGAGATCGGGCCGTAAGAAAGAAAATAAACGGCTAAGATCGAACTGTACAGAGGGTCACGCCTCGAATTACGTATCGTACTGGTACAGAGATTTTTTGAATGTGATTGGACCGAGGATGACGCCTCGGATCGCGCTTATTATCGAAACAACTACAGGATTTCGGCAGCAAAAAAGGGACAACTGAGATGAAGCCAACACTAAGAATTCGAAAAGTAATCGCGTCTCAGATTACGCCAGCTATCGTAGCGTTGCTTCGAAAGCAGCAGAGGGGGCAATTGTTGAGCCAAATAGGCGCAGACAGGTAGTAGACGGAAATCGCCTTCAAAGGCATTAATCTAATCGTGCACCAGGAGCACCGAAAAAGTAAAGAAGAAAACCGTCATGCCAATAGGAAGTTACAGCAACCGCAAGCAGTTGCGAGCGGTTCGATCGGCTGAAGGTGGTCCGAGATTTTAGGAGGTAGTGGCTGATCATGTAATAACCGAATCAGGGGCGATTCTATAAATAGGTCAATGATACTTTGAAAAGAGGTCTTCGTCCCTGCGCACAAAAGACCACCTTTATTTCTTCGCATCTTTCTTTCTCGCATTTACTTGTTTTTCCTAGGAGTAGTTCCTGTAACTTAGCGACCCGGAGTCTGTCTGCCCTTTGGGCATCACTCCATTGTAGACTAAAACCCATCTCGTTGTACATTCCCCAGTTCTATTTAATAGAAAGTTATTTTCGGCTCTTCCGGCCGACCAGATCTTGTGTTGTTTTGGCCATTCGGCTCCTCTCTCTACACGCTTTCTGGCTTGATTCAAGTATTCGGCTCATCCCAGCCGAACCGATTCTCTTATAAAGGCTTTGAACCCGGCTGATCCGATCCCTCATCAGCCGAATCGCTTGATCTGTCGAAGGGCGCAAACTTCGAGGGTCATATTTCGCAGCCGTCTCGCATCCCGACGCACTTCCCGAGGGAGATCGTTGACTAGGTCAAGGGTCGGGGAATTTCGGCTCCAACACTTCTATATATAACATGAGTGTATCATGGGTTCGAATATTCGACCATGTCATAACTAGCATGGATATGCATCAATTTATGTCTTATAGCAATTTAGAAGACATAGAAGGAGTTCACCCATTTCGGTGAGGTCAAACCCACTGGATAGCTTCCGAAACCTCATTCGATTCTTTGATGAAGTTGTCTCCAAGACTCCTAGCACCCTAAGAAAAATTCTAAGGGGGTTACAAGCTTCAAACAAGCTCACCATAAAATTCACCAAAAATCAAAAGAAAAATAGGTAAAAATTACCTTTGATCAAGTAGCACTTTGTAAGGACTGAGATTTTTGACAGTGCTACTAAACTCTCTGTTGATGATGTTTATGTGTGTAATTTAATTACATAAGCACTCGTCAAGTTTCGGGCGAAAATGAGCTAAAATGGAGAAGATACGCGACTTTTAGTTTTCACTTAAGTGAATAGTAACTCTGGTTTTCCGGAGAAGCCACGGAGTAGAGTTGGCTTCTGGCGCGTATCGGACTCCATTCATATCAGTCCAATAGCTCGTTTCGACCGGTTCAGCTGTTTTGGAACCAATGGCACTGACGGATTTCAGATCTGATGCACGGTTTTCGAGAAAAAGGAGTTTTATCAAAAAGATGATTTTCGTTCCTTGCCTTTCGTGCATTGTGAAACTCCTTGTGTTTCGTGCTTACGACCTGGAGTAGGGTGAAGGTTGTTTTGGGTCCCTACTTGTAGTAGGGAAGTCCATTTCTGATGCGAAATGGGTTTTGTTGGGTTTACACATTGGTATATGTGTAATTTATGTGTTAATTGGAGAGCGTTGGGTTTTGTCGCGAATCGGCAACAAAATCGATCGAAACAAATTCTAGTTTCATTGCCTTCGTCGTGCTGAACGCGATGGTGCAATCCGTTCGGAAATCCGATGAACGGATTGCCGGATTTTGCATGATGTTCGGAGAGGGGTCGATTGTGGCAAATCGGAAACTTCGCAAAAGTCCCCATATTTTATGTACCGAATCGCACGAGGTCGGACGTGGAGGTGCGTACACGCGATTTACTCGCGCTGTGAAGGTCTCTGTTGCAAATTTTCTGTTTCGGAGGACTTTGGTGCAAAGTGGCCGTTGTTTATATTGTATTCCTAGGGTTTCATCCATGAGGAACCCTAGACCCTGCAACCGTGCTCCCTACCTAGCCCTAGCCGACCTCAGCTGGTCCCCGCCCAACTTGTGCGCGCGTCCCGGCCGCCGGCGAGCTCGTCCGGCCGCCGGAAGAGCCACCCCGGCCTCCTCTCGATTTTCCTCCGGGCCCCGACTTGCATCTTGTTGGCTGCTGTGCTCGGGGAAGCTTGTGAGCCCGAGCACCACCATCCTCTGGCAGAATCTCACCCCCCCCCTCGGCGCCGTCCCTGTCGCCCCGAGCGCCGCCGCCGCCGCCACGGCAAGTTGCGGCCAGATCTGAGCAGATCTGGCCGAGGCTGTGGAACCTCCCTCCCCTCGCGATGCCGCCTTTCTGGTCTGGCCGCGCCGCCCTCCTGGCACCTCCGGGGACCTCCCGCACGCGATCCTCGCCGTCCCCGAGGCCGCCGGCCGTCGCTCGCGGCTCCTGCGGCCGCCCAGACCTGGTGCGGGCCGAGGCGGAGCCCTAGTGGCCTCCGCGCGTCGCCGCCGCCCACAGTGGGGCGCACCACCTCCTCCTCGACCTCCGCCGACGTACCGTCGCCGCCCCGACCTCCTCCGACCGCCGCCACGCCGCCGGGAAGCATTGAACCCGAGAGCAAGAGATCGAGTTGATCTCCTCCGCCGCGCAACTGGCCGCCTCCCGCCGCCGGCCAGCAGGTGCCCCGGACTCCACCGACCGGCCGCACCCTCCCCTGGCCGGGCCGCCCGCCGTCCAGCCACCGGCGGCCAACCCTAGCTCTCCCCTGGCCGGTAAGCTTGTTTTCAGCCTTTCTGCGCAGTGTTTCCTGTTCTACTCACTGTTCCGGCGACCTGAGGCTGTTCCGATGCCTCCGGAGGTGAGCACGGTGATCGTCAGTCAGTCCTGATCACAGTGCTCACCTCACTTAGGGTCAACGAGCCCCTGGTTAGCGAGATAAGCATGCTTTTCCTACTGTGCGCGCTGTTTCACTAATTTTGCGTCGCCCGTGCGCGTGCCACAGTGGCCGGCAGTGCTCCGAAAGGTGAGCACGGCCTCCGGCACGCCGAGACCAGTCAGCGGGAGTCTCGTCTTGGCTGTTTGACCTCTGGTTTGCGTTGTCGGACCATAAAAGCGCCGAAATCGCATGAAATAATGCGATTTCAGGTATTCAGGAGGGCTTTTATGCATTTTGGTTCGTCGTAGCTGCTGTTGGCAGCAAGTGTTGGTTGAGGATAACCTCTGGACTGATTGTCCAAGGCCCCAGACCCTTGCGAAGATCGAAAATGCATTTCCGGTGCGTTTTTCGGCGAAATCCGCCGACGGAACGCGGGTTCGGTTCGGAATTATTCCGACGGTGCTTCGTGAGCTTTTGCGTAGTCGCTGAGCCTTGTTGGCTGGTCACTTGCGTCATTTCGAGAGTTCGGAAATGACGGGTGAGCGACGGTGGGTTCCGGTGTCGAATTAGACACTTCCGGGAACCCGAATCGAAACGATTATCCGACGATAATTGTTTCGACACGAGGAGTTGTGTTCGCTGCCATGATGCACGATTATTTATGTTTAGTGGCAGCAGGTGACTCGTAGCTCGAGTCGGTATGTTCCGGGACAGTTCGTGGCTCCCGGCGGAGTCCCCGTGCGATTACGGGACTTCCGGCGTATTACGGCGATCGGTTTGGGAAACCGATCTCCATGGGTTTGCTTGTAGGTTGTGGATTTAGTGGTTATTAGCTGTGGGTTAGACACTAACCCGGTGGACCTTCCTTAGGTCCGGTTGACGTCCTTTTGCAGTCAGGAGACAGGCGCAGCATTTGTACAGGTGGGTACTTCGATCCGACGTCGGTACAGTGGTGCACGCTCGGTGATGGTTTCTTACCTTTACTCTTCTGTTGTTACTATCGCATAGTATATTGAGCCTTGCACCCTTGTTTATTCGTTATACACTACTCGTTGTTTGCATGCTTAGTATCCCGAGTAGGAGTAGAGCAGTTCTATCTATATGCGTATCTGTTGACTTAATTGGTTGGTTGTTGCATTCCGTATCTGTTGATCTAGTTGGTTGGTTGTTGCATTCTGTATCTGTTGACCTGGTTGGTCGGTTCTGGTACTTCGTTTCGGTGACCTGATTGGTCGGTTCTCGTACATCGTTCGATGACCCTTGAGGTCGGTATACCCTAAGGGGTGGGATTGTCGGTTAGCACCGACGGATGATTATAGTTTACACAGTTCCACTATTTGGCATATTTGTGACCTAGTCAGTCAGCTTCGTGAGTCCTGTCGTTTGATGACCTATGAGGTCGGTGTACCCTGAGGGGTTGGATTGTCGGCTAGTGGCCGACGGTAATTCGGGATTCTATTGATATACTCTGGTGACCTATTCGTCGGTTCGTCGTGCATATATGTTAGTTGACATTAGTAGTCAGTGCTTGTATACCTTCGGTAGGATGTTGAGTGGTTCCCTCTTAGTTGACCTGAGTAGTCGGTTCTTGTGCTTCTATATAGTTTGATGACCTATTGGTCGGTTTGCCCCGAGGGGCGGTGATTGTCGGCTGGTTGCCGACATTTGGCTATTGATCATATCCGCATTGATCGCCACAGCTCGAGTGCATTTCACGTACACCAGCGGGTTGATCCCCCGCAGGAGGGTGTTCTTTTCCGGAAAAGTGGTCGTACATCCGACCCGTGAGCCCAGCGGTGTTCTCTTTGTGCTAGGGTTACATGCCAGGTGCGAGCAGGTAGTGGCTTTTGCCTGAGGTCCTTAGACCGACACGGCGGTTTAGATTGGGTACTTTTGGACTACTTGTCCGGTTGTTGTATATAGCTATAGTAGTGGTTGATGCATACATACTTGTAGTTCTTTCGTTACATTGTCTTGCTACTATAGTCTTGTTACATGTATACACTCAGTTGTTCATTACAGTAGCGGTAGTTGTACTTTCTTTCATATATATGTCTCTTTCATTCATTATTATTGCTACTGTATTTTCTACTGACCCGTACTGTTGTTTAGCTCTTCCTGATCCGGTGAGTACTCCTCGCCTTCATCGGCTTGCGGTACCCACTGGGAGGGGAGACATGTTTACATGTTCTCACCTCCCCCACTATTTTTCAGGTATTGCAGGCGTTGAGTTTTGGGACGAGACGTGAGGTACGTTCGTAGCGGTCGATAGAGCTTCCGACCCAGGTTATCGGTTTAGTTTTATCCCTACTATTCTGTTGTTATAGCTTAGTCAGTTTATATGGTTCAGTATTTTTATTACATTGGAATATGTGGACTTTCATGAATGTAATAAAAGGATTTCTGGATTTGGTAAAATAAAAGGTTTTCTACCCCTCGTGGTAGCTTTTATAAAAGATAAAAGTTTTCGCGTATGGAACAGTTTTCAAAAGATTTTTCGTGGACTTTTGTTTAAACATCGAATGTAAAACTACGGTGTGAATGGTGAATGTATGAATGTATAGCTATCTGTATATTCATTTAGTTGTGGTTGTATACTGTTTGTACTTTTGTACTTGTGTGACGCCGTGCAAATACAGGGGAGACTCTGTCCGTGTGAACAGTGGATTCCCTGTATTTGTGGCGGATCTGGCATACTCTGGGGTCAGGTTTTCAAAAAAAAAAATTTAAACGCTTTTCCGCTGTGTTTCAAACTAAAAGGGGACCCCGGGGCGTGACACACTTGTTCAAGGTCCAAATCAAAGCTAAAAAGCTTCAAATCCAACCTACAAGAGTGTTCTACACTTATCAATTCCATCCAAAAAGCTCTCAAAAGAAAAGCTCCAAAACAAACCCTAGTTTCTACAAAACTAGGTTTTCCACTAAAAATCTCTTGCAAATCTCTCAAGAGTACAAGGAGTTACTCACCTCAAACTAAGCTCCAACTCAAGCCATGAAGTGCTAGGGTTGAAGTTTGATCCTCTAAGAAGCTCTTCTCTTCAATCCCGAGCTCCCCTCTAAGATAAAGGTGCTTGCATGCAAAGAGGAGAGGAAGAAAAGAGATCAAACCCCAAAAATTTGAGGATAAAGAAAAGCAATTCAAGAGAAAAAAGAGGAAAAACTCACCTCTCCTCCTCTAACATCAACCAGCAAGAGAGGGAAATGAGGGGGTGAGGGACATGTTATACAAGTTGTAACAATATCCCAAAAGCCCCTCCAAAACACAGAAATTGCATCCTGCATGAAATAGGTTTTGTGGCATTGAGTACCGGTACACGGCATTGAGTACCAGTACTCGGCGGTCAGTATCAGTACTCGAAGGTCAGTCCCGTGAAATCTGAAGGTTGGAAATTCAGGTTTATAACTGCGTTCCGGCCAGCCCAATGTAGTACCGGTACTCAGCCCAATATCGGTACCCACCACTTGGTTTTGCAGAACCTAAGAGCTGCCCAAACTGGCACTCAACTGAGTTCCGGTACCTCATTCCAGTTTCGGTACTCTACACAAATGCTGCAATTTGCAGATTTAGATGTTGGGAACCTATTATCGCGCCTAACAAGCTCCAGAAATAGGCTGACGCACATCCAACAACTCTCAAAACTTCCAGAATAGTACAAAATACTATTATTATACTAGAACCGTGCAATTTACTAAAGTTCAGTGTGCTACACAGAGTCTGTAGGACTCGGATCATTTGCCCGAGTTCTTGAGTTAGGCTCGGCTCCTGATGAGCCGAGTGCCCACTACTCTCACATTCTGACTGTAACGCCGCCTGATGCTCATTCACATTTTAGGCGCTACCGGTCTAGTTGTTCCCTAAGGATTAGAGGTTTATTGTGTTATCGTCAGCCATTTAGGAAAGATTAGGATGTACCTGAGCGGGTCCCACTCGGCGTGGCAAAAATTACTAGGCTAGAAACTGAATGCGAGGGGAGGCTGACCGGATCAGGGCGTTGACCAAGTTAGTTTCTTCTTTGGGACGCGAGTCTTGTGCGCCACTAGCGAACCAAGCGACTTAGTTAAGGAGGGATCGGCTTAACCGGGTTTTTCCGCAACTACTCACAATTGACCCAAAAGTAGACTCTGTTGAATGAGTCGAACCGTTATATTTATCGAGAAAGTGAAATTACAAGTACTTCTACAAAAATAAAATCTACTCCTACTTAACCATGCTGTTAACAATGCTCTTAAAAAGAGAACTAACAAGAAAATTTATGGACTATCTCTAAAAAAATTGTAAATTTCGAAAAAAAGAAATTAAAATTTGTTGTGGTCTCTTGTTCATATGAAGGACCCTTTTTACAAGCTTTTTTTTTTTTTCCTATGTATAACAATATCTTCTCCTGCCTGCCGTTATTGGGTTAATCCCATCGTAGAGGTTTCTTTGACCACATCCCTATTTCCCCGGGTTCTGCTTCGGCCGATCTCTTGCCAGCCACGAAACCTTTCCTCCATGTCTTCGACTGCTCCTGCCTAAACCACCTTTCCGTTTTAGGCGTGCTCCTCCCGACTTCTGGTGTACCACGTGTCACTTTTTGTCTCGTTTTCTTTGCTCATGTGGCTCGGACTGCTCGATCACGTGGAGCTATTTTTATGGTGCCGACTGTATCAATACCCACAAACTTTAGTACCGGTACTCTATATTTCAATGCTGGTACTCAATAAGTTCCGCAAAACCCACGAGCTCCCTTAGCCATTCCACAACTGAGTACCGGTACTCCACTCCAGTACCAGTACTAACATCAATCTGCAGTTTTATAGATTTTGCTTTTCAAACTCTATTTTCATGCCATTTTCATGTTGAAAACACTCAAACCCTCTTCAAACACCACCAAGACCATCAAAATGGTATCAATTACTATTTTTCACTAGAAGTTTGTTATTTACAAAAGTTCGGCACATTACTACTGCTCCACGCCCTTTAATATATAATAATATAGATTTATAATGTGTGGTGTTAAGAAATATGCATTGAAATTTCAGGTATTTGTTTTGGATGTGTTAAATTTGTGTATGATCTTCTTTTCTCGTGAAAATTATGATTCTTTTAACAAGAATATAAGTGATGGGTATACATGCTTATAGTATCTTGTTGAGTTGAAATAATCTATATATTCATGTATAAAAGAAATAATTTTAGTAGATTTTCTTTATTTATTGAGATCCACAAAGAATTTTAGATACTTTATTTACGAGTCTGCATTTGAAATTGTATAATTAGCAAAAAAAATATAATTAGCAAAAAAAAATGAATGAACCGGAGAACTCCAATATTTTTTTTTCATTATATAGTTGTTCTACTATATATTTGTTAAATTTTGAATTACGGTACTATCTATATTATGTAAGCTTTTAGTTTTTGTCACTTTTATCATACATTTATAATGCGTGGTGTCAATTAGAATTATAAAGTNATGTGGCCCAGTTTTGCAAAAGCCCAAAATAAGTGGATTTTTTATGCAAATTGGCCAGGAAATAAATATATATTAAATAAATATTTTAAGTAAGCTTTTAGTTTTTGTCACTTTTATCATACATTTATAATGCGTGGTGTCAATTAGAATTATAAAGTATTTCTATTTCTTTAGTTGTGCTTACTTAAAATATTTATTTAATATATATTTATTTCCTGGCCAATTTGCATAAAAAATCCACTTATTTTGGGCTTTTGCAAAACTGGGCCACATTTTTCGTTTTTTCAGATTCAGTCCGTTTTTTCAGCAAATTGATCAAAATACCCTTATTACTTTTTCTCTTTTCTCTTTCTCTCTCCTCTTCGTTTCTCTCGTTCTTTTTTTTTCTCGCGGAAAAAAATAACGAAGGCAGAGGCGGAGGCGGAAACGGTCCGCCTCGCCTCTCACCCTCATGCTCTCGCCTCGCCCTTGCCCTCGCCCACGCACCCCCCACCTTCCTCGCCTCCGACCCCGCCAAGGCCGCGCCGCGACTTTTTTTGTTTTTTTCTTTTTTTTTCTTCCCCGACTCTCCTCCACCGTCTCCGACGGCGACGCCTCTCTCGCTCTTCCCCGCCCTTCTCGCCTCTCCCTCTTCCTCCTTCTCTGTCGCCTCCGACGATGATGCATTTTCGCCGGCGCCGACGCCGATACCGTGGAGATCATTGCGGCACTGCAGCCTCGGAGCGGGGGGTCCTCAGCGGCGTCGTCGCCGGCGCTGTAGCTGTTGGCAAAGAGGGTGACAAAAAAAAAATTATAAAAAAAACAGAAAAAAATAAAGATAAAAAATTATATAAAAAGAAGGATGAAGATGAAATTGCATCGTTAAATGCAAAAAAAATTATAAGTTGCACTACTTAATATGTAAACTACAGCTTTAAGATAAAAATTACACTTTTTAAACGAAAATTACACTCTTTGAGAGATATTTACACTGTTTCTCTTTTTATTGCACTCTTTCAGATGTAAACTGCATCCATTAAGATGAAAGTTACACTCTTTAAATGAAAGTTGCACTGTTTCTCTTCTTGTTGCATAATTTCTCCTCTTATTACACTATTTTTTATCTTAAACTGCACCCCTTTAAGAGATATTTATATTATTTCTCCTCTTGTTGTACTGTTTCTCCTCTTGTTGCATAATTTCTCCTCCTATTACACTATTTTTTATCTCAAACTGCACCCCTTTAACAGATATTTATACTGTTTCTCCTCTTGTTGCACTGTTTTTTCTCTTATTGTACTATTTCTCCTCTTGTTAGTGCAACAAGAGAAAAAATAGTGCAACAAGAGGAGAAACAGTATAAATATCTCTTAAAGGGATGTAGTTTAAGATAAAAAATAGTGTAACAGGAGGAGAAATGGTGCAACAAGAGGAGAAACAGTGCAACAAGAGGAGAAACAGTATAAATATCTCTTAAAGGGGTGCAGTTTTAAGATAAAAAATAGTGTAACAAGAGGAGAAATGGTGCAACAAGAGGAAAAACGGTGCAACTTTCGTTTAAAGAGTGTAACTTTCATCTTAATGGATGCAGTTTACATCTGAAAGAGTGCAATAAGAGAAAAAACAGTGTAAATATCTCCCAAGAGTGTAATTTTCGTTTAAAGAGTGTAATTTTCATCTTAAAGCTGCAGTTTACATTTTAAGTAATGCAACTTATAATTTTTTTTGCAGTTAACGATGGAATTTCATCTTTATCCTTCTTTTTCTATAAGTTTTTATCTTTTTTTTTTTTTCTTGCTTCTTTTATTATTTTTTTGGTCACCCATCTCTGCCAACGGTCACAGCGCCGGCGACGACGCCGCTAAGGACCCCCGCTCCGAGGCTGCAGCGTCGCAGTGACCTCCACGGTGTCGGCGTCGGCGCCGGCGAAGATGCATCGGCGTCGGAGGCGGCAGAGGAGGAGGGAGAGGGAGAGGACGAGAAGGGCGGAGAAGGGTAAGAAGGCGTCGTCGTCGGAGACAGTGGAGGAGAGTCGGAGAGGAAAAAAAAAAAAAAGAGTCGCGACGCGGCCTCGGCGGGATCAGAGGTGAGGAAGATGGGGGTGTGCAGGTGAGAGTAAGGATGCGCCGGACAAAATCGAAGCAGGCCGCCTCCGCTCTATCTCTGCCGCTCTCTAGGAAGAGAAAGAAAAAAAAGAACGAGAGAAAAAAGAGAAGAGAGAAAAAGGTATAAGGGCGCCTCCGCTCCGTCTCCGCCACTCTTTGGGAAGAGAAAGAAAAAAGAACAAGAGAAACGAAGAGGAGAGAGTAAGAGGAAAGAGAAAAAGGTATAAGGGTATTTTGGTCAGTTTGCTGAAAAAGCGGAGCGAATCTGCAAAAACGAAAAAGGTGGCCCGGTTTTGCAAAAGTCCAAAATAAGTGAATTTTTTATGCAAATTGGCCTTATTTCTTCTAGTCTATATATGAAAGATTCTCACAAAATTAGCTTATAAAAGATAATAAAAAGGAAAAAACAAGCAGTACGCAAGGAAAAACCAAATAAGAGATGGTCAGTGTAGAATTTAATTTACATACTAGAGGTACTCATCAACATGATAAAATCAGGGCAAAATGACTCATAAGTTATTTAAAACGATCCAATTCCATCTGGCTATTTTAGCGGTGAATGAAAAATTTAGCACAAAATTCGAAGCTACAAACGTAAAGAATAATAGATTTAGATGACTTCAAATACAATATAAGGATATTAAGACTATTTTGGCAATAAAGTGGAGTGCGGTGGGATAATGAACAAAAAATGGTGACTATGGAGCTTAAAACAGCTAAGTATATATAAAGGTATGTATATATAAAGGTATGTCTAGTAAAAATATGAAGTTTCAACTTCTTTTTAAGAATGCAATTCCATATATATTTAATGTACTCTTTGTTTTATTTATTTTTATCTATAACAATGCAGGCTAATTCTAGAATTAAGAACTATATTAATCAACCCGTACGTACTTTTGATGCTATGAAGTTTGTTTATGAGGATGATCAAGCCACAATTCACTATCAAAAGACAGTTTTTGGTCATATTGGTAAGTAAATAAGTAGAGAAAATATTGACGATATCGAATTGTTAGTAGAGAACTTAGGTATAAGAAGTAAGAGCAGAGTCCTGATGTTGCTGGTTCATCATTTACTATTAAAAGTAAAGAAGAAAAGGCAATGAGACGTTCAAGAAGAATGTCAATCAGATTTAGTTTTCACTGTCAAAGGAATGGTCAATGTATGAGAAAAAAAAGTATCCACCGAGCAGACATTTATTTGAAAAGACACAAAAGGTTGATGATGGTTGGGATGGTGCTGCATATGAGGTTGCATTCATTGATCTTTATCAAGATGAAACTGTTGCTTGTTTCTTTATGGCTAAGAATATTAATTTACAGGGCAAATGGATTGATGAATTTGTGGTGAATAGATTTAAAATGATATAAAAATGTATAATCTAGTAATTAGCATAGAGGGACTAGTAGGCAATGTTTTGTTAGGTTTCAACAAAGTTGCAGTTAAAAACTTCCATTCGTAGTTACTTTTTTAGTCCTATTGCAATATAGATTTTGCTTCTTTTGTGAGACTAATTAAATTTGATTTCTATTGTAGTCAAAGCTAGAAACTTTGATGTCATGATTTGTAAGACATTTTAATTTCTATTGCAATTGAAGAGTTAAATTTGATGTTATGAGTAGTGAGTGAAAATATTGAATTTTTCTTATTTCTTTTTCTTTTGTTGAAAGTGTCAATTTCTATTTTATAATTCTTGAATATAAAGGTATAATCAGGTGTAAGGATTGAAATTTTGGTAGTGCAACTAAATTCTCTATTGACGATATTTTTGTGTGTAATTTAATTACAAAAACACTCGTCAAGTTTCGGGAGAAAACGAGTTAGAATGGAGATTTTACGCGATCTTTTCTTTTTACTTAAAGTGAATACTAACCCGGTTCCGAAGAGGCCAAGGTGCAGAGATCGCTTCTGGCGCTTATCGAACTTCGTTTATAGCGATCCAATAGCTCGTTTTCAATGGTTCGACTATTCTGGAACCAATGGCACTTATGGATTTTAGGTTTGACGAACGAATTTCGAGAAATCTGAAGATACATGTATTCTATGTATTTGTGTGTGGTTTTGCCTATTGGAGAGAGAGGTTGGGTTTGTCGCGAATCTGTTACCAAACCAGGTGAAACAAAATCGTGAGTCTGATGTCTCAGTTGTGCTGATCGCACTGGTACGATCCGTTCGCAAATCTGACGAACAGATCTCCTGATATCGCGCGTTGATCGAGGAGGGGTCATTAATGCCAAAATGGTAATTTTGCGAAAAGCTATACATTTTATGTACCGTTTTGCGTGAAATTGAACTTGGGGGTGTGTTCGCACGTTTTACTCGCTCTATGAAGGACTCGGTTCAAAATATCGAGTTTTTGGAGGACTTTTGCGCAAAACGAGCACTTGTATTTATAGTCTTCTAGGGTTTGCACCATGCAAACCCTAGCCCCCATTAGCCCCCAGCTGACCTAGTCACCCCTACTCCCCCTCACCTCGTGCACCGCGCACCCTCCGGTTGCTGCCAACTGAGTTCCAGCCGGCCACCTCCTCCCTCAGCCACTTTTCTCCCTCTTCCTCTCCTTTTCTACCTTCTCCACCCATTCTTGACCCGAGCTAAAGAGGGGACCCGAACCTTCCTCCCTTGGCTTCTAGTGGTCACCCACCGTCGGACATGTCCCTCCCCATCGACTGCTGTCACCCTCGAACGCCGCTGCGGCGCTGCAGCCACCTTGCGACTTAGTTGCGCCAGCTCGGCCGAGGTGACCTTGTAGCTCCTGGTCTGCGCACCACCACCTCTTGAGGCCGCCCCAACCGCCTTGCTTGGCGCCCCGATTACCTCCGCCACCGGCCTCAACCGGCCGGAGTAGCGCGCCAGAGCGCCGCCGTCGCGCTGCTCGGGGCCTGGCAGCTCGGGCCGAGCTGGGGGCTGAGCTGAGCTGCCACCTTTCCTCCGCACAGTCGCTGCCTAGAGCCACACAAGCAACCACCCCTGCGACCCTCCGGCACCCCTGCCCACGGCCGGAGCGATCGCCGCCACCGTCGCACGACTCGGGTCCCGTCGCCGCGGTTCGCAGACCGAGCCGAGCTCGGGCAGTCACGCCCGAGCCGCGGACCACCGCCGCTGTCGCCCGCCGCCTCCTTCCTCCTCTTTGTGACCCCGGGGGACCCTCACCGCTGATTGGCGCCGCCCCGAGGTCCCCATCGCCGGAGGAGCCGAGCGCGAGCTCCTCTCTCCCCGCACGGGCTAGGGCATCGCCGCCCGCCTCCCACCGGCGTCTCGCGTGAGCGGCGACCTCACCTCACCCGCCGCACCCTCCTGCCGCCAGCGCTCCCGCCACCGAGCTACCACCGGCAGGATCCCAGCCCCTCTGCCCGGTAAGCCTTATTTAATGCTGTATGTGCATGGTTTTGGGTTTGAGCTTATTTTTCCGACGATCCGAGGCTGTCTCGATGCCTCCGGAGGTGAGCATGGTGATCGCCGATCAGTGATGATCACAGTGCTCACATCACTTTGGATCAACGGCTTCTGAAGTTGCGCTGTCGACGAGGTTTTCCCCGAGTGCACACTATTTGCTGAATGTTCGGGTCCCTCCCACGCCTCCCACAGTGAGTCGTTGTGCTTTGGACCATGAGCACGGCCTCCAACATGTCGAGACCTGTCAGTACGTGTCTCGACAGACCTTGGAAGTCCTCGGTTTGCGTTAACGAGCCACAAAATCACCTTATTTATATAAAATAATAGGATTTTATGTAAATATAGGGACTTTTATGCAATTGTGCATCTTGCGGCTACTGTGGGCAGCACGTTTGTGTATGCGGTGACCTCTGGACTGATCGTCCAAGGTTCGATAGCCTTCGTGGAAATCGAACATTGAGTGAGTTGGGTATTTAGTTTGGTGGGTTTGATATTGACTCGGTGGATCTTCGTAGGTCCGGTTGACTTGTTGCATACCTAGGTTTTCGATGTGATAGTGGCAGATGGGTGCTTTGAGCTGGTAGTCGATGAGATCGTTTCACCTTCCTCTGTTCTTCTATATCGGCATTGTAGTCTCTACATGTCGGTTATTATTGTTTATCATTCGTTCGTCTATATCTTGTTGATTGTATGATCATAGTTGTTCATAGACATGTAGAGCAGGTTTGCACATTTTGTATATATGTGGACTTGGGTCCAGGCAATACATCGACTCCTTTGTCGTGTGTTTCGATATAATTGATCGTGGTTCGGCATGGTACACCCTTGTATCTGGCTTCGACCAAGGCACCGGCTTTCTGCCGGTTTTCACATTGAGCATATCAGCATAATTCAGCCACAGCACTTGGGTGTATTCATTGACACCAGGTCGGCTTGGCCACCGACCAGGGGTGTACTATCCGGATAGGTCGTCCAGTGGGCGCATGGATCAGGTCGGTGTAGGTTTGTGACAGGCAACGCTTGAGGTCTGCGAACCAATATGACAGGCACCGGATTGGGTACAGTTTTGGTTGGTTACCTTGAGGCATGCTCAGCATTGTATTCCTTACAGTAGCAGTTTTTATTACTTGCTTCTAATCATATCTGTTATAGTTACTGTAGTTCTCTTTCGTATCATAGCACATGTACTCTGTTTACTTTACCTCCTTTGTTTTTCAGTGATTACCACTTGCCTTCATGGCTCTGTCGTACCCACTGGGAAACCTTGACTGTGGTTTCTCACCCCCCATTTTCCTAGGTGGTTCGAGCAAGAAGTTGGCTTTCGGGCACGACATGAGGACATTCTATCTAGCCTGCAGTAGCGACCGTCACCCGAGTTACTTTTACTTTCGCTTCTAGTAATTTAAATAATTAAATGGTTCAGTTAGATGATCAATACTACTGTTTGAGTATTTGTGAATTGGTTTGAGTTGAGGTTTCTTTATTATGCTTGCAATTGAAAATTTATGGACCTTGGTATTGGATTTATGCATCGTGGTTTTCTATCCCTCAAGGTAGTTGGTTTTCAAAATGGAGTTTCCGAGTAGTTGGTTTTCGAATGATTTTTACGAATGAATGAATAGTGTTTAAAAATAAAGCTTCCGGGTGGGGAGCACTTTTAAATAGGATGACTGTTGTACTATGCATCGCATCATCCAGCGCCTAAGGAGTGTTTAGAGGCATGCATCATGTCACACCCCAATAATCCCACATCGGATATGAATGGGGATGTGATTTGGTATATAAGAGACTTAGACACTAATAATAATAACTAGGCTTAAGTATTTTGGGTCGGTATTTGGGCCCAGCGAGTTATTGTTGCTAGTGGGCTGGGTTGTTACATTTTGTATCAGAGCCAGTTCACCAGCCGAAATGTGTGGCGAGTCTCGGCTGAGCCAGGGTCTGAAAGATAAGGTGATAGGCTATACCGGAATCTGAATGACAAGGTAACCGGCTATGCTAGGGTCTGGATGACAAGACTAGCGAGACGAGTCTCGCATCACCTGGTGATCTTTGGCAGTGTGTGTGATTGGACTGACGAGTACGTCAGAGCCTTAATGGGGGGAGTCTGTCATACCCCAATAATCCCACATCGGATATGAATGGGGATGTGTATAGGCCCAATAGGTTAGGAGAGTTAAGCGTGCTAGGACGGGTGTAGTTCTAGGATGGGTGACCCCCTGGGAAGTCGGGGCGTCACATTTGGTATCAGAGCTAGTTCACCAGCCGAAAATGTGTGGCGAGTCTCGGCTGAGGTAGGGTCTGAAAGATAAGGTGATAGGCTATGTCAGAGTCTAAATGATAAAGTGACCGGCTATGACAGGGTCTGCATGACAAGACTAGCGAGACGAGTCTCACATCGCCTGGTGATCTTGGGCTGTGTGTGTGATTGGACTGACGAGGACGTCAGGGTCTTAATGGGGGGAGTATGTCACACCCTAATAATCCCACATCGGATATGAATAGGGATGTGATTGGGTATATAAGAGACTTAGACACTAGTAATAATAACTGGGCTTAAGCATTTTGGGTCGGTATTGGGCCCAACGAGTTATTGTTGCCAGTGGGCTGGGTCGTTACACATCATCTCTAAGGATCGCTAGCTGTATGGAAATGCATCGCATGAATTGTTTGTGGATTGGAGGCACGTTTCCGTAACTCTGATTTTAAAAATGGTATTCATTATAAAAAGGCTTTTAAAATTGGCCCGGGGCGTGACATCAGGTTCCTTTTCTGTGTGCCTATATAGTTCATTTAAATGTTTATTAGAAAGAAAAATCTTTATCATAGTAAAAGCTAAAGGATAATCCGTAGCAAGTAAGCTAATTATCATTTTTACTAAACTATCAAATGCAAGAAGAAATAGAAATGGGTAAATATATTTTGAACCGTTGTTTCGTCTAGAATGAAAAAATTTAAAAATTAAAATGATATTTTCGAAAAATAAAGTTCATTTGTGATAAGGTTTAATATTGTATAATTCTAAGTGAAATGTTAGAACAATTTTATTAATATTAAATTTATTATATGATTAAATATAATTATAGATGTTATTTTAAATTTGTAATGAATGATTAAAATAAATTTATGGCTAAATTACAGAAAACCCCCTTGTAATAACCCGCTTTTTCACTTTCCCTCCCTGACATTTTGTCACGCCCGGGGCAGCGGAAGCATATCCGGTACGTGCATAGACCCGCCATACACCTGCAGTATATAAGGCGTCTACAAGAAGCAAGTCGATAGGAAGAAGCAAAGTAAAATCCTATCCTGATATCAGAGCAAAGTACAAGTCGATATACTATCGGCAAAAGAACAAAGAGTGTACAATCCAAAATCTCGACTAAAAGAGAAAGTATCAAAACCATAGTGACTGTCCACAAAGTACATATACATCACGGGGTATACAAAAGAATAGGTACAATGGTGGTCTCTCTATACATAGGGACATCACCCTCGGTCGAAGTCCGAGTAGCAAGGTGATCGACTAGCATGCTCCTAGCAATGTCTAGCTAGACGCGACTCCCTTGCCACGATCCCTAGCCTCTCCTGTAGCTGGCTCTGTAAAAAACAACCACCAAAAGGGCGTGAGAACTATAAACAATAGTTCCCAGTGGGTAAGCCGCCAGCCTCAGCGAATTACACCACTAGGCTTATGATGTACTAAATGAAAGCGAAAGCAGTAATTGCATGATATATAATTATGCAATGCTAACAGGTAATGAGCATGTAAGCAACATGTAATCATAGTCTCGACAGTAATGAATCAACTGAATAATAGAAGCATAGCAACTATGATAAGCATGAACATAAGCATAAATGTGTAAGTAACTACTATACACTGTAACTGGTAATCATTCATTACTGTCCAATTTCTTTTAGCACTTTCCTTTCATTCACAGGGATCTACTCAAGGTAGTCCAGCTTGCCCCGCGCCTAATGGTCCCGTGGTAGTGTACACTCCCCACGGCAATCCACTTCGGCACCCAATCTCGCACGGGCGAGCAACTGTCGCGTAGGCCAACTCCGGAGTGCCGGCTTGTAGGGAGCGACCCTCACAAGCGTGTGCGAATGAACACAATGGCAAGAAAGCAAATTCCATTGTCCACATGTCTTAATTACCATATTTTCATTTGCAATGTTCTCAGTCTCGATCCTCGATCGGCATTTCAATATAACAAATATTACAACAACTAGAATCCACTAGATTAATAAACATGCAAGAATAATGCTAATTTCCACATGGCATTAGAATCTTTTCACGATCATGGCACTATAAACATAATCATAAGTATGACATCATTCTCTACTTTAGAGTCAAGAAAGTATCATAAGGATGTCACGGTTTTCTATTATCTGGAAACATGATAACTTGTCCATAATCACTCAACTAAATTAAACATGTATATAAGGACTTATATGCATGAGTGTTCTCTACTTCATAGAGATTTCAATTTAATTATATATCAACACTATAATATAGTGACTCGTCTCAAGTTCTATATCAATCACAAAAGCATACAACTGTATCAATTCTATAATACATATAGAATATAGGGGGCTCCACTTGCTCTGGTTAGGTCAAACCCACCTATTACTAAGCTCCAAACAGTCCAAAGGAAGTCCCAAAATCGGCTCAACGAAGCCCCAATGCTGCTGAAAACAGGGTACGAGAGTCGAGTCAATACTATAACCGAAATGTCCAATTTCGGTACAATTCGCACGTAAAGCAAAGTAGGAATTTAATTCCCTGTTTAGGGCTAGTTTGATACCTCAAATTAGGCTTCCAAAAGGCCCTCCACTGCCAATCAAAGACGGTCCAAGGGTCAAATGCCCTCTCGCTGCGAACAAAACCGAAACGGCGTCAATATGCTTGTATATAAGCTATATTAGTCGAAATCTAGAAATTTCAGTTTTCTAGCTGAAATTCTTGCTTACCCTGGGTCAGAACACCTACTAAACCAACTCCCGAGGTCACCAATTAGGCCCAATGTGAATTGGGAACCTGCTGCGAAGAAGTAATTTCCAAACTGCATCAAATGCCCGAGTAAACTTCGTATAGTTCCGAACTAGCTTCATAATTAGCTAAATATTTCCATTAAGTTCCAAAGTAGCTTAACCCTGGTCTAAGGAGGTTAATTCACAGCTAATTAATCCAACTTTAATTGCTGAAATCTCAGATTAAAGCAACTAGAAGCAACAATCCCGAAACTATACATAACTCGTCCAATAGATTGCCGAAAATTGAAAAAGTGAGCCGATTACCTTCTCAAGCTTGCAACCAGTGAGTTACTAGTCCAGGGCTGCGAAAAGCTCTCCAAAACACTCCCTCACACGTCCACCAAGGCTCAGTGACACTCCCAAATAGCGAAGAGCGAGCTCGGCGACGACAACGGTGCAAAACGGCGACTTCTTTGTAGAGAGAGAGAAAAATCTTAGAGAGAGAGAAGAAGAATATGGAGGAATCTTCCTCTGAGCTCCAGCACACTCCAGCAAGTCCCAGGGGTCGTGCTGGGGTCAAGTAGATAGGGACAAGAGGTGAAATTACCAAATTAGCCTTGCTGCCACGTTTTGCCATTGTGTACCGGTACATAGGGGTGGAAACGAGCCGAGCTCGAGCGAGCTTATGTCAGCTCAAACTCGGCTTGAAATTAATTTCGAGCCTAAATCTAGGCTCAAGCTCGGCTTGAAATTAATTCGAGCCGAGCTCGAGCGAGCCTAATTTCGATTCGAGCCGAGCTCGAGCTCTAAACGAGCCGATTGGAATTCTCGACATTATATAATCAATAGTTTAATTTTTATAGAACATTACCTACAATTTGATGCAACATGTTAAATAGTTCAAAATACAAAATAATTGCAAGAAATGTGAGCTAGGGTGACTGCCTGACTGGGTGAGGGTCTGAGGGAGAATGAGAGAGAGAGAGAGAGGGGGGAAAAAAATTAGGAATTTGGAAATTTGAATGTTATCATATTTTAGGATTACGTGGAACAGTGAAAGTCTAAAAGAAAGAGTGTGTTATGTAAATTTAGAGTTGGGCTCAATTGCACGATTGTACTTGTTGAGTTTATTTTATGCGCCAACAATAATGGCCCAAATTAAATTAAAGCCTATATATAATTAAAATACATTATATTTATAAATATTATATATATATATATATATATATATATATTGGAATATATTAATATAAAACGATCTTTTCGAGCTTTTCGAGCCTAATTCGAACGAGCCGAGTAATACTCAAGCTCAGCTTGAAATGAATTTCGAGCCTTTTATTTTGTTCAAGCTCGGCTCATTTAATTTCGAGTCGAGCTCGAGCGAGCCGAATATCGAGCCGAACACGAGTCGAACGCGAGCCGGCTCGCTCGTTTGCCAGCCCTACCGGTACACCATAGTGGCTGTACCGGTACAGCAAGCAGAAAAGGCTGAATTTCGCCAGTTCAATGCACTTTCTCGCTTTTAACCCTCCAATCACTCTCTAACTTATTCAAAAACTTGTCCAAGCCATATAGAACATGTAGGATAAATCCACATATCATTCCACACACTCGAACTCCACAATTTGCGAAAGTTCAGTGTATTACATTCACCCCTCCTAAAAAGAAGTTTCGTCCACGAAACTTGTAAACACTTACCTCAAGATTCCGTCGAGAATAGATAGGGATAATGCTCTTGCATTACACCTTCTAGTTCCCAAGTGGCTTCTCGTTCATCGTGATTGCTCCAAAGTATCTTCACGTACGGTATTTCGCGATTTCGAAGCCGTTTCACTTCTCGAGCTAGTACTCTCACTGGATGCTCTTCGAAGCTCAAATCTTCTTGTAAATCCACTGGAGTACTCTCCAATATGTGAGTTGGATCAAAAACATATTTCCGGAGCGTAGATACATGAAATACATTATGTACTCCTGATAGATTCGGCGGCAAAGCAAGCTGATATGCTACGGGGCCTATTCGTTCCAACACCTCGTAGGGTCCAATAAATCGAGGACTCAACTTCCCTCGAATACCAAATCTCTTAACTCTTTTCGTCGGTGAAACCTTCAGAAATACATGATCGCCAACTTGAAATTCCAATTCTCGCCGACATTTGTTCGCATAACTCTTTTGTCGACTTTGTGCTGTTAGTAGCCGTTCTCGCGCAAGTCGAACTTTAGCTTAAGCCTCTTGTAATACATCTGGACCCAAGACTAATCTTTCACCCACTTCACTCCAATGAAGTGGTGATCTGCACTTTCTACCATAAAGNAAAGCCATAGAAGTATATTTTGGGCCCAAAAGAAGTTTATTAAATTCTTAAATTTCAAAATTTAAAATTTTAAAATATAAATTTAGATATTAAATTTAAATTTTAAAAGTTTCAAATTTAAGATAAAATTTAAATTTTAGAATTTTAAAATTTAAAATTTTAAAGTTTTAAAATTAAAATTATAAGTTTTAATTTTCAAATTACAAATTTTTAAATTTAAAATTTAAAATTTAAAATTATAAATTATAAATTTAAATTTAAATTTAAATTAGAATTTTAAAATATTTTAAAATAAAATTTAGTAAAACAATTTATTATTTCCAGCAAAATTTTTTTCCAAATAACTTTACAAACTACTTTTAAAAAATTATTTTGGCCAATTTGCATAAAAAATCCACTAGTTTTGCGCTTTTGCAAATGTGGGCCACATTTTTCGTTTCTGTAGATTCGGACTGGATTTTCAGCCGCTTGACGAAAATGCCCCTCATCTGCATCTACCGCTCACGTATTCTCTGAGATACGTATATCCTGACGTACGGTCCTGGTGGGCATTAAATGCGCCCCTTGCGCTTTACGCAACCTCGCTCTTTTTCGGTACCCGGACCAAATCTGCCCTACTATTCACCAGCCCTGCTGTTTGTTGTTCGGCTTTAAGAATTTAAAATTTTTTAAGCTAAAAGACAAAAACTGTGCGCCCCGCAACAGGGATAATAGTGCAACGCTCCGCGGCAATGCGAGGAGAAATGGTGCAACAGCCCTTCTAACAGTGCATCATTCGGTTGCTTCAGTGCAGTCTCCACTAAAGCGATGAGCGACACTCACCTTCAATCTGCTCTCTCACCAGGGCACCCTCCTACTTCCTCGGAAGCTACTAGTTCAACAAAATGCTCGAAGGAAGTAGTTCAACAAATTGCTCGACGTGGTGTAACATTCTCCGATTTTGTGCAATCAATAAAGAATGCTGCAACATGTTCAATCTTTTAACGCAAATGGTGCAACTAGTAAATAAGCAGTCAAAATTTTCTTGGTATTTGGTGATATAATCTGAAGCTAATAGTGCAAATAAGTCCATAACTTTTTCTACGGCGAAGAACGGCGTCCTCTCCAAATGCAGGCGAAGCGGCAACGGGGTAGGAGGGTCGGCGGTGGGGGCGGCATTCGAGAGGTGCAATATAACGCTTAAATGATTAAAGAAGATAATAATGTAACATCTCTTAAAAAAGCTTCTTCTTCTTTTTCAACTGTATAATAATAGTGTAATGTTAAACACCAATAATAGTGCAACGTGGGATAAAAGAGTGCAACTAGGCTTGTAAGTGTGCAATGCGTTCGTAATAATAGTGCAATGGTTTGAAGGAAATGGTGCAACGAGTTGTTCAGCAGTGTAAAATATTCTCCCCAACTGGTGATAACATGAAATTAATAGTAAAAGAAGTCTGTAATTCCTGGTTCCGCCGGCACACAAATCTGCCCGCGGAAACGCAACAACCCTTGATTATCCACAAGGAAATCACCGGTGTAACCATCAACCATCTTAGCTTGAATCTTTTGCAACTCCACATCGTGAACTTGCTTTTTCTTAATCCTTTCCAATAATGTCGGTTGCACCACCAAAGCCATCAATCTCAAGGGTGTATCTAGAGCCACTACCTCAAACTCTAACCGTGCCATCTGTTCAATCAACGGTGGTTGAGTGACTACAAGTATCGTTAAGTTTTCCGTCGATTTCCGACTTAGTGCATCCACCACCACGTTAGCCTTATCCGGATAGTAGAGAATCGTCAAATCATAATCTTTGAGTAGCTCCAACCATCTACGCTGCCTCAAGTTCAACTCCTTCTGAGTAAATAGATACTTTAAACTCTTGTAATCCGTGTACACTTCACATCGCTCGCCATAAAGATAGTGACGCCATAGCTTTAATGCAAAGACTACGACCGCCAACTCCAAGTCATGCGTAGGATAGTTCCTTTCATAATCCTTCAATTGGCGAGATGTATAAGCGATCACCTTTCCGTTCTGCATCAATACACAGCCTAATTCGTTAAAAGATGCAACACTATAAATCACATACCCTGCTCCAGAAACTGGAAAGGTCAAGATTGGGGCGGTCGTCAGCCGATTCTTCAACTCTTGAAAGCTCTTTTCGCACGCATCATTCCAAATGAACTTAGTGCCCTTGTGCGTGAGCCGCGTGAGGGGAGTAGATAACTTAGTAAACCCCTCAACAAATCTCCGGTAGTAGCCGACAAATCCAAAGAAGCTCCGTATCTCCGTGACAGTCGTCGGTCGAGGCCAATCCTTGATAGCTTCAATCTTTCTAGGATCCACAGCTATACCCGATCCTGAAATCAAATGTCCCAAAAATGCCACCTCTCGAAGCCAAAATTCATACTTTTTCAACTTGGCAAAGAGTTTCTTTCTCCAAAGCATTTGAAGTACAAGTCTTAAATGCTCTTCGTGATCCTTGTCACTTCGGGAATAAACTGGAATGTCGTCGATGAACACCACAACGAAGCTGTCTAGATAAGGCTTAAAAACACGGTTCATTAGATCCATAAAAACTGTCGGGGCATTAGTAAGCCCAAACGGCATAACGGTAAACTCATAATGTCCATACCGTGTTTTAAACGCCCTTTTCGATACATCATCGGGTGCAATTTTTAACTGATGGTATCCCGACTGCAAGTCGATTTTGGAATACACACATGATCCCTGAAGCTGATCAAACAAGTCATCAATCCTTAGCAACGGATACTTGTTCTTGATTGTGACTTTATTAAGTTCACGATAATCCACACACAAGCGAAGTGATCCGTCCTTCTTCTTGACGAACAAAATTGGCGCTCCCCAAGGCGAGACGTTTGGTCGAACGAAGCCTTTATCCAACAAATCCTACAGTTGTGCCCACAGCTCTTTCAACTCCGCCGGTGCTATCCTATAGGGCGCCTTTGAGGTTGGGATAGTTCCAGGGATGAGATCTACCACAAACTCAATCTCCCTATCAGGTGGTATACCAGGTAGCTCAGCTGGAAACACATCACAAAACTCTCGTACCACCGGAATATCCTCAATTCTAGGGGTGTCATCACCACCCCTCACCACAACACTAACCAAGTAGGCTATACAACCCCTGCTGATCAACTGTCTAGCTCGAGACGAGCTGATTGTCATCGCTAACAGCAAACTCTGACATCCCCTAAACACCACTTCCTCTTGCCCTGGTTCTCTAAAAGTTACCACTCGATTCTTGCAATCGATAGTGGCGAAATACTTTGTCAACCAATCCATGCCCAAAACCATATCAAACTCTCCAGGTTTATGCAATGCAAGCATATCCACGGGCATGATCTAATCTCCTACTCGAGGAGGGCAACTGGGGCAAAACACCCGAATGTCCAAGGTATGGTCGGATACAACGACTCGTCCAGGATGTAACAAAGATGCAAAAGGGATGCCATGCCACTCGGCAAACAGCCGATCTATGAATGAATGCAATGCACCGGTATCAAATAATGCTCGAACTCAAATGCCATATAATAAAATGATACATGCCACCACATCCTCGGCTGCTGCCGTCTTTGCTGTCTAGGCCGCATACATGCGCCCACTCGGGGCCTGTCGTGACCCTTCAGTCTGTCTCTGGACTAGTGGCCGCCCAGTCTGGTAGTGCGCAGAAGGAGTCCCCTGGCTAGGACCCGATGAAGCCGGTGCCAACGAAGACGATCGCGCTGGTAGAGAACCCCTTGGGCAATCAGTCTGGAAATGGCCCTCCTGGCCACACAAATAGCACCTGCCCCTACTTCGAGGGCACTGTTGTGGAAAGTGAGGACCGTTGCAGATCACACAACGTGGAGCCTAGCATCGATCTGATCCTCCACGCTGCGCAGATGAGCCACGCCTTCGCGACTGGCTCCTATGGTGTCTCGGCGGCCTCCTAGAGTGTGTTTGACTCACACCCTCAGCTGCGGACCTTTTTTCTTTACCCTTGTCCAAGTCCTCACGGCGCTCCTATACATCCGCCGCGTCGCTCTCCACAATGAGCGCGCAATTCACAGACATCTCGATAGGTCTGGAGGTTAGAGGATTGCACAAATCGAAAAATCGACGGCCGAAGTCCATGCTCGAAAATGCGGGCCTTGTCCTCGTCATCCCGCACGACGAAGGGCACACAATGTAAGAGTCGGGAGAACTCCCTCTCGTACTCCGCCACAATCCGATCCTCCTAGCGCAAGCCGCGCAAATCCTTTTCCATCTATCTTTTGATGCTCTTCGAAAAATACTTGGACATCAAAAGCTCCTTAAACCGTCTCCAAGTGATCGCCGATAGATCCGTGTTCAGGTTGTCCCGAATGTCCGTCCACTAGCGATAGGCCTCGCCGTCAAGGTGGTGAGTGGCGAGCCAAACTCTATCACGCTCCTCCACAAAGGTGTCATGGAATAATTTTTCCATATGCATAAGCCACTTCTCCACGATCTAGTGGTCCACTTTCTCTCCGTCGAAGATCCGGGGATTGCACCTCTTGAACTCGTTGAGGCGATCCATAAGCCGGTCCCGCTCCACTCCCTCAACCATCATCAGGAAAATCGTTCCCGCCATAGGCACCTGAGCCGGTGGTACCGCATCAACCTCCTCTCGAGGCTCAACAATGGGCGCCACTCGTGGAACACCGGGCGCGGGGGACCCGCGGTGCCACATCCTCAACCGGCGCGGGTGGTGGGGGAACCTGAGCCTCCCTCGCCGCTGACTGCTGAAGAAGCAAGTCCTCTAGTNTCTTTTAACATAGGCGTCTCATAAGGAATCGCGGGTTCAGCAGAACGTCCAAATATCGGAGGTGAACGCGTTAAAGAAAGTCCTCTAAATACGCCTAAAGTTTTATCATCGGGATGAATTAATGGCTCGCTCGTTTTTTCCATGATCTAGAAAAGTGATTACAATATGGAACGTATGAGTAAAATCTACGATCTAAAATAAGATGTTTTGAAGTCAGAGATATCATGATCAATCTATTCATGGGTCAAATACATCTCGTACAGATCTCAAACATGCATACAGATATATATATATATGGGAAAACTTCAAAAACTCCCCCTGTGGTTTCATGCATTCTCACTTTGCTACCCTGTGGTTTAAAACGTATCAATTTGCCCCCCTGTGGTTTCGTTTTTATCTTTTTGTTATCAATTTTATTATTATTATTTTTTAAAATCAGTGACAAAGTTAAAATTAAAGAATACTAAAGTGACTATTCGATAAATATAGATGGTTATTTGAAGTTTTTTGTATATAATTTAACAAAATATTAACGAAAAAGCTTCCGAAAAGATAAAAATGAAACCACAGGGGGGCAAATTGATACGTTTTAAACCACAGGGTAGCAAAGTGAGAATGCACGAAACCACAGGGGGGGTTTTTGAAGTTTTCCCTATATATATATAACATCAAAAGAGATCAATCGGTATAAAAAATATATAAATACCTGAGATCTTTAATGATCAAACCTTCGATGGCGATATGAAGGTCGGAATCGTGAAAGGAGATCGGCACCTTTTTCCACCTTGTTTAATTCACAAGCTTGAAAAGGTGGGGGGCATTTGTTGAAGCATAAAAAAAAAAAAAAAGAGAGAGAGGAATAAAAGAAGAAAAAGAAAAAAAAAAGGAGAGAGAAAGAAATAAAAAATAGAGATGATTTATGAGATTATTCATGCACCAGGTGCATGGATAAAATTTAAATTTTGAAAATATCTCATGCACCGGCTTGCGAAAAAAATAATACGCACGGTATATAAAATAGCATATTAGTCTATTCCCTTTTGTATATTTACAAAATGCCCCACCTTAATCATATAATATTTTGATTAAGGTGTAATATGATCAAAGGGAAAGGACTAATTCGCAATATTCCCGCAATCCCATCTTAACCACCCAATATCTCCACGATTCTATCATAACCATCCATTACCACACAATCCCATCGCTGCCGTCCAAAATCTATCCCACATTCTCCTCTCAACTACCCACATCCCACGATCCCATTACGATCACCCACAATTCCATCATCCCACGATCCCATAACCTCCCGCACATCCATGCGCACGTTTCCCTCAGGTTGGTTACAACCACCCCCATAAATACCTTTCGAAAAAATCAAACGGGGAGAGCTTTTTGAATCTTCAAAATCTATTCACAAAAAAAATCCATCCGATTTCGTCGCTTACGAAAGAAAAAAAAAGAAAGGTAAAAAAAAAATTATTTTCTTTCCCTACCCCAAGATTAAAGCTCTCTATCTCTCTCTCGTCTAAAAAAAAAAAGAGAAAAAAAAAAAGAAGAAGAGAAAAGAGAAGTAAAAGGTTTTTTTTTTTTCTCTCTCTCTCTCTCTCTATCTCTCTCTCGCGTCGCTCTTCGCCGATCCCCGCCGCTCCCGAGCTGTCGCTCCGAGGTCCGCCCGCGTCACTCCAAGACGCCTCGGCCCGGGGCACTGCGTCGCCGAGGTCTTCCGCTGCGGGACGCCTCGACCTGAGGCGTCGCTCCTCGCCGATCCCCGTCGCTCTCGAGCTGTCGCTCCTTGTCGACCACCACGCCGCCAAGGTCGAAAGCTCCAAAGCCACCCGTGTCGCCCCAAGACGACCTCGACCCACGATGTCAAGTTCGTCGGCCTCTGTGCCCGAGGCCATCGCTCTGATCGCTCGTCCCGGGGCCGCTCACCTCGAGGCCGCCCGCGCCGAAACCGCCCGCCTTGAGGCTGTCAGCCCCGAGGCCACCATAATCCTCGCCGGGTTCAGTTGCGCACCGCCACTTCCTCTTTGCGGCCCGTTCCGAGATCGCGACGCCATCTTCTCCGACCGCAAGGAGATCCTGAAGCAAAATTACTACGCGCTCGACGAAATGTTTGAGTGAAGCAGCGATCCGAGGGAGCCGCCGCGGCCCTCGCCCGGCGCAGCAGCGCCCTCTGATCCGGTGTCGACCTCACCACCACCTAGAGCGCCGTCGCAACCGCGCCTCCATGCTCCAGTTTCGTGGCCGACCTCGACTCCTCCTCGACGGTGTCAACATGGCCCAGTCCCGCTCCATGGTTGCCGTGCCTGAGGCCCTCACGGCCGTGCCAACGAGACCGCTCACCTCGAGGCCGCCCGCACCGTCACCGTCAAAATCTTCTCCGTCAGTGTTAACATGGCCTAGCTTCGCTTCGTGGTCGCCACGCCTGAGTCCCTCGCCACGCGCTCCGCGACTGCTCCTCGCCGACCGAGATTGCCCTCGCCCGCGACTTACTCGGCGGGCTGCAACACCAAGTTCATCAACATCCCCTCCGAACTCCACCGAACTCTGTCGAACGCCATCCATCTGTTCGATGAAATGCCCGAATAAAACCAGAGCTCTGTTCATGCCCACCAACTGTTCGACGAAATGCCCAAGACACAACCTGCGACGGCAAATCCAATCTGTACATAAAGAGAGAGAGCGGTGCTCTTCTCTTTATAAAAAAAATATGTTATTAAAAGAGAAAGAGCGGTGCTTTTCTCTTTATAAAATGCAGTATTATCGAGAGAGAGAAAGAGAAAGAGCGATGCTTTTCTCTTTGCAAAAAAAAAAAACTATCAAAAGAGAAAGAGATAAGAGAGAGCTCTGCTACTGTTAGGGAGGCAAGGAAGGAATTTTTATTTCCACCTTAGTTGTCCCATGAATGTAAAAGAAATCAATCAGATTGTTGATTTTTAGTTCGAAAATAATCGAACTCTTTCATTGAATCTTTCAATTTGGTCGAATTAGACCAAATTGAGATTTAATTACATTGGACGTGATTCACAACTGAGAAGTTGACAAATTAAAAATGCATTCGAAAATTTAAGTGATGAACTTGATTCTGAATCATACATTTAAATATTTTGATGATCCCAAATTGACCACCTCAAAACAATGGATCGAGTCTTAGCCCAAATATGAACACATAACTCAGGTTCAACTCAAACATAAATTTGGGCCCCAATTCTATAGCTTGCCTAAAGAAAATTTGGACTTAAGCCATGTAGGCCTAAACTGAGCCCAAGCCCATATCCAGAATTTAAATTCAATTCAGGCCTCAACCATATGGGCTTAAATTTAGTCCATGCTTGAATATAATTATATGGGCCCGAATTTGGGCCATGCTTGAATCCACAGCAGAATTGAACCAAGCCATGGATTTCCTCATATGGACTAGCAACAAATCCAAATATTTAACCCATATTCATTTCGCAAGTTCACTTCAAACCCAAATTAAACATAACCCAAGTCAAATACAAATACGAATTTGAGCCCTATCCCATGATTTGATTAAAAGAAAGTGATGGATTCAAACCGTACGGGCCCATATTAAGCCCGAGCCCATATGTTAGTTTCAACTTGGACCTATATATGAATCTGAATTTGGGCCATCCATGAAGCTACACCTAGCCCAAGTCCAGATTTCAATTGAGCCTGTAACACAAACTACATGGGCCTGAATTGAGCCCGAGTCCATATCCAAAATTTAGATATAATTCAGGCCTCAACCTGAATCCATACTATATGGGCCTGAATTTAGCCCATACCCGAATCCATATCATATAAGCCTACATCTAACTCACATTGAGCCTGAATCCAAATATGGCTTTATGGGTCTAAACTCAGCCCAATTCTAAACCCATTACCTATAACTCAATCCAATTAAACCTAGGCCTAGTCCAAAGCCCAGAGCCCATTTACAAATGGCCCCAGTCCAAAACTCATTTGGGCCTATCATCTAAGCCCATTATCCAAAACTTATTAAAACCATTAACCCATAAACCCATATACATAAACCTATATACATTTATCCATGAACCCATACACATTTATCCCATATTGAGCCCAAACCTCAACCTAAATATGAATTCGGCCCATATGAAGCCCAAATCCAAATCAAAATATGAGGCCCAAATCCAAACCAAAATATGAAGCCTGAAATCCATATCAAGCTCAAATCCAAATTCAAACCCAAATCCTAAATTAAACCCAAGCTCAAATCTCAACCCCAAATTGAGTCCAAATCCAAATCAACCCAAATCCAAAATCTATACCAATCCAAATCCGAATCCTATAACAAGCCCATATCAAATCCAAATCCCATTCAATGCTAATCCCATTCAATGCCCAATATCAAACCCAAAATCCCATATCAAATCCAAATATTATATCTGATCCAAATCCAAATCCTATAGCCAATCCGAGTCCAAATTAAATTGAGCCCATAATTAGCCCATATCAAACCTTTTCTCTAGCATATATAACTAGAGCTAAATCTTGACATATTCAAACTCGATCAAATTCTAAAATATTTAATTAGAATTGATCAAACCATATACAAGGTTTCACTCGATCAAATCAATTGAGCTCTAATATATATACTTAGAGTTCATTAAATTAAACTCTAATACATACACTTAGAGTTTAAACTTTAACTAATCCTAACTTATAAATTTAGGATTTAATTGATTCATCTCTTGATTAGACTCTAACACATACACTTAGAGTTTAATTTCGGCTAATCCTAACACATATAATTAGGATCTGGTCCGCATCTCGCCACATGGTGGACATAAATTCATCTTATGGCGAACCCAAATGAAATTAAATTGGACTCTAATATATACATTTGGAGTTTAATTTAAAATATTTGACCAATCCTAATATATATAATTAGGATTTAGTTCATGTGAAACCAAATTAAACTCTAATACATACACATAGAGTTTAATTTACATCAAATTTTAACTAATCCTAATACATATAATTAGGATTTAGTTAATATTTAGCCTTATGGTGAACTTAAGTAAGCTCTAACATATAAGCATGGGGCTTAATTACACTAGACTCTAAGATATAAAATTAGAGCCTAATTCAAAATATTTGGGCTAATCCTAACACATACATTTAGGATGAAAGCTCAAATCAAATTCCATTGGACTTTATCATATATATTTAAAGTTTAATTAACTAAATCAAACTCTAATTCATTTAATTAGAGTTTAATTCGGATCAAATCTGATTAAATTCCAATATATATATAGGGAATTTAACCAATCTTTCACCTTAGGGTGAACAATATTGTTGAGCACTGAAACGTCAATTTGATCATATACTTTGATATCTTGGTTCAGAATCAAATTCAATCAACTGTCATACTGAATTATGCAATCACAGCATTACAAAGGTCACTTAATCGAAGGTGCCCTAACACTTTGTAGGGGTAATTAACAATAAACGCTTGCGTTTATTGGAAGCCATGAATCCACAATACCTGATTCCCATACATATCTAAATATTAATCTGAATCATGAATACTACCCCACGGCCTAAAATAAGATCAACCGTGCGAGGTATGTCATTCGTGGTGGCAGACAGTTTAATTTATTAAGCTACTATGCCTCGGTTTAGCATGATGTCCATCAAGTGATTCTACTATTCTATCATGAATAAGTATATCCAATGAGTATACTAATATGCCCTAAACATGTCCAACAAGTATACTACCATGCACCAGGCAAGTCTATCAAGTATACTACTATGCATCAAGCATGTCACCATATGTCCAATAGTATAAACCAAGCATGTCCAAAAAATCCAACTACTATATACTATCTAGTGGTGATTGTAATATTAATGGTTTAATGTCATTATCCAATCTCAACTTGGGACCTACACAAGTGTAGTCCGGCTTGTGCCGCCTAATTGCCCGTGGTAGTCCAACATCCCACGCTAGGAATGAGTCTATCCCACCGGCCCAGTAGGCTACCCAATACCGTACGAGCGAGCATACGTCGCATAGGCCAACTCGGGAGCGCCGGCTTGTGGGGAGCTACCTACACAAGCATGTGCGACTGAGCACAAATGGCAAGCAAGCATAATCATCATCTCACGTATACGGTTATCATGTCTCGAACATGGTATAAACACTAGCAACCCAAAGGTCTAGTTCTATGTCACCATATGTAGGTTTAGCCATTTACTAAGTCTAATGCCACTTTATGACAATATGGTTTACTATGTCAATACATGTTCCAAGTCCAATGCCACTTTATAACATTATATCTTACCTATGTTTAGCATATGTCCATTATTCATAAGCAAGTAAAAACTTGTCATTTCACTACATGTAACATGAGTCCAAACATATCATGAGATTGTCATACACTAGCATGAGTACTATACACATATCTCTCTGCTACATAGAGGTGAAATTTCATGATACATAATATATTTATTTTAAGCATTCTAAAATTCACATATGTTCTATCTAGCATGAATATGCATGATTTTCTATTTTACGATAAAGAATATAACATAGGGGGAGTTCACCCATTTCGGTGAGGTCAAACCCACCAAGAACTTCTCGGATCCCCTTCATTTGCTCCACAAGTCTCCTAGCTCCCTAAAGAAAATTCTAAGAGGGTTAAACGAAACGAACGAACACTCCACGTGGTCATCTATAACCAACCCAAAAAAGGGGCAAAACTCACCTAGAATGGTAAAAAACCCTCTCAAACTCCAATAGAAACTAGAGTGCTTCAAATCCCACCTATAAGAAGGTTCTACACCTATCAATTAAGCCCCAAAAGCTACAAATCAAAAACCCCCAAATAAAATCCTAGATTCTCATCTAGGTTTTCATCTAAAAAATCTACCAAAACATGATCTAAAGAGAAGATCAGAGCCACTAACCTCTCTTGATGCTCCAAACCTAATTGGTAAGGTGCTAGGGTTGAAGATCCTCCTTCAAACAAGCTCCAATCAAAGCTCTAATGCTTTTCCAATGTTGGAAAGCCACCAAAATGCAAAAAGGAGCAAAAGGGAGAGATCAATCCTCCAAAATCCAAGCAAAAAGAGAGAGAAAAGCAATGGAAATGGAGAGGGAACCCATCTCTCCTCCTTCTCTGCTGCAGCACAAAAGCCAAAGGCTGTGGGCAAATATATAGTGTTGTAATAATTACAAAGAGAACCCTCAAAAATCTGTAGTCTGCGAACTGCACTGCGTACCAGTGACACGGGATGGGGTACCGGTACCAGGTAGCAGCAAGCGCAAACCCGAGCCTCGGGTTAGCAAGAAGATGCACCGCGTACCGGTACCATCGCGATGTAGTACCGGTACCAGGTCCAGTGCCGGTACTCTGCCGATGCAATACCGATACTCTGCCATACAGAGTCCAAACCAAGAGCAGCCCAAAATCCACAATTTAGAGATTTTGGTGCTAAGATTTCACCCTCGCTCCTTGGGTTGCGAGCCATAGGTCGGAACATAGTCAACGACCATACAGAAAATCGAAAAAGGCTCCGATCACCAATCAAACACTCAAACCTTACAATTTGCTAAAGTTCAGTGTGTTACACGCAAGGTGACTTCAAAAGAGCTCTGAAAGCATACGCAATGAAAAGAGGTTTCGAGTACGCTCCCACCAAATGCAACGATCTTAAGATAACCGCGTGATGTCGTGTCGCAGATTGCCCGTGGAGAATAAAGGCGCGTCACGTACTAGGACTTACACAATGGTAGGTGAAGAAATTTAATTTGAAATACACTTGTAGCCTGGCAACAGGGGGATTGGGCCACAAGAATTGCAATGCGGCATTTATCGCATCATTTGTTAGGAAGCAGGTCGTGACAAACGAGAAATACACACTAAAGATGGTTCATACCGATATTCTGCGGCAGCACGGCGTCAGAATTTCCTACTGGAAAGCCTGTCGGGCCAGAGAAAGGATTCTTCAGGAGGTGCACGGCGATTTCGAGGGCTTGTTCATTGCACTTCCGTCCTACATGCGAGAGCTGAGGAGTGGTGATGCGGATGCATGTCTTTAGCTACTTTATCAGGACGATCGTCGTTTCCACCATTTTTTTTGGACATTCGGTACATCAATTCATGCATTCCGGAAGCACTGCAGGCCGCTACTTGGACTGGATAGTACGATCTTGCACTAATAAGCAACGTTCACACCATTATATAAATATGCTGCACTATTGTATATTATAATAATGCGAAATAAAATAGTTTGCACGATTACGAACTAATATACACGCTTTGCATTTCTTCCAGGTGCTTTCCTAAGTGGTAAGTTTAGAGGGGCTCTGCTGACGGCGTCATGTATTGATAGAAATAACTGTATCCTGCCATTAGCGTAGGTAGTTGTGCAAGGTGAAAATCGATATTCCTGGGACTGGTTTCTGGAACAGTTGCGGGATGGTGTCGTCGGTGATCGCGGTATCAGCAGAGCAAACAGTATACTTACTATTGTTTCCGACAGACAAAAAGGTTTGATTGAAGCTGTATTCAATATTTTTCCGGATGCAGCTCAAGGTTATTGCATGTACCATCTGTCTACCAATCTCTCGCATGCACCAAAAAATACCCCTGCATGGAAAAGATTTTGGGCGGTGGCGCGTGCTTACACTGTCGCGGAGTTCAACGAACACATGGAGAAGATAAAGGATTTGAACCCGGAACAATACTGTATGTGGTTAAGCTTCCTCGGCATAGGTGGGCTACCCATTGCTTCCTTGGAAGGCGTTATTCAATGCTCACTTCCAACTGTGTCGAGACGATAAACAGTGTGATTCGACATTTAAAGGGCCTTCCAATTACCTACCTGGTAGAGGAAGTGTCCCGCTTTTACACACTGAACCCTTCGACCGATGTCCTTTTTCAAGTCTTATCGTCTATTTTGCACCATTTTAACAATATTTTCCACTACTTAACAATAGGTTACACTAATGTCAGAACGTATTGTACGATATCACATAACGTTGCACTCTTGTAACTATTTTATGTACTATATCTCTACTCGTTACACTATTTGTCTACCTATTCCTCTGGCTTGTGTTTTTCTTGGTAATTACACCCAACAGTATGGAGGTTGTGGATCTTTAAAAAATGACATATTCCTGCAAGCGTTGGGACATTGACGGCATCCCATATAATCACGCCATGGGAGCAATTTCATGTAGGCTGTGGGATCCGTATGATTTTGTCGAGGACTGGTTCAAGACCATGACTTATCGCGCAACCTACAACGACTACGTCCCACTACGTCCCCCCCCCCATCAAAGGCAAAGAGCATTGGCCAGCAATACCAAGCACCGTCGTTCCGCCGCGGCCACCAAACGTGCGCATATAATCGGGAAGAAGGAAGGTTGCGCAGAGAGAGTCCATTTCTAACGGCCTGTGGAAGAAGCGGTGCGGGAATTACCAAAGGTGGGGGCACAAAAAACGGTCATGCAAGAACCCTCCTCTGGCCAGAGCAAACCAGCCTTTGGAGTTCATGCCGCGCGCAACAATACTGCAGGTGAAACACAGGAAAGCACGGCAAATCCTACGTCCATATTGTAATAGTTCAACATTCTTTAAAAACAAGTGTAACAAAAAAGATAATAGTTCAAGACCTTTTGAGTAATAGTGTAACGAAGACGATAATAGTTCAAGACTCTTTGAGTAATAGAGTAAAGAAGAGGATAACAGTTCAACAATCTTTGTAACTAGTGTAACAAAGACGACAACAGTTCAACATTCAGTGCCACTACAACAGAATTAGGTTATAGGGATACATGTTTGGGACACTTTTGAGTAAGTGTCCCATTTATACTAAAACTTAAAAACACATCTACTAATGCCTAATATAAAGCCCAATCCAACCAAAAATAAAAGATTACTCTACTCAACCCACCACACCCAGTCCATTTGGCCCGATTACAAACAGAAAAGAAAAAAAAAAAAGAAAAATCAATTACCATCTTTTCTTCTCTCTTCACTCAATCCACTGAAATTCTAGACGAAGAGCCTTTACTGTCGTCCTCCTCCGCCACCGCAGCCAACGAGATAGAGTTTTGGCAGTTGCTAAATGCTTAAATAAGTGTTGGAAAATTAGGAGCACTCTTTTAGGTTATAGCGACACTCTTTAACTGTCACTATATACCTAGCGACCCCACATATAGCAACACTTTTTAAAAGTGTCGGTAATTTTAGCTAGCAGCACTTTTTTGACATGTACCTACATTTAAAAGTGTCGCTATATACCGTTTTTGTTGTAGTGTGCAACTTGGCTACATTGCTTAACAAATATACAAGCTTACACTACTTAGAAATTATATGCACAGATACTTGACGTGTTACACTGTAAGAAAGTGAATCCTCGTCGTATTAAACCATTTTTGGTCAAAATGACTAAAGCGTGGCGAGAAGGATGCTTGGACATGGTCCATGTGACATTCCAATAGTGTTTTTTAAAGTTGAACTCTAAGTGAGTTAGAAAGGTTTTAGTATTGCTCGGCGCAAATTAGAGTCGAAATAATGCAAATTGCAGTCTGGAGCATTGTTAACCGGTAATGCATTGGAGTGGTACCGGTACCAGGTCAGCTACCCGAGAGGGCAGCTCGGGTTTGGCTGCTGTGTAATCGTTAAACAAGTGACTAATCCAAAGAGTACTGGTACCCCGCAGCCACCCGAGAACAACGACGCTCGGGTTTGGGCAGTTGAACAGGGGCGTACCGGCGAAGCGAACACCCGAACAGCAGGAGTGGTCTGCTGCAAATAAAATGAAGTGGAGGATTTTATTGCTATTGTAGCAGCTTATAAAAGACCCCACACCCCTCCTCTCTCATTCCAGCAGTAATACTCCACTCCTCATTTTTCTCCCCTCTCTCTAGAGATCTCTCCAAGAAGCCAAGTAGAGGGGATTTGAAGGAGATTTTGGAGCTTTGGAGGGTTGGGAACTCACCTACAAGGAGGACCTTGGTGAGCTTGTAGACTAAGGTGAGGTTTCTTGTAAGATTGAGATTAGAGTTTGGTTTTATACCCTAGATCATTTGGATTTGACCTTCTTACATGAAGAGAAACCTAGTAGAAGCCTTGAAAACCCATGAAAATCTATGGTTGTTCATAGAGCTCTCATAGTGGATTTCTAGGGTTTGAATCATAAGCTCTAGAAATGGTTTTAATGGAATCCTAGGTTACTAAATAGATGATTATTGCTTGAATCATAGGATGGAATGGTGATTTTTGCAATAGTTGAGTATTAGGGTTCAAAAAGGGGGTTTTGCAAAATGTTGGGGTTTGATCTAAATTGAACCTATACAAACCTAATTGCTAGGTATTCTAACGCGTTGGTAAAGTCGGTTCGGCGATCCGACGAGGCTACGCGAAGATATTCGCAAAAAGGACCATTTTGGCTTCGTTTCCGCCTGGAAGGCCGAGGCGGCGTCCAAAAATTACGAAATCGGATTCCTAGCATCGTGGCATTACCTAGAGGTAGGGGGTGTCATCCCGAAGCAGTTGAACTTTTTTCTATGTCTTAGTTTTATTGTTGACCTTGCATCTCTCATGATTGTATGCATTGTAGGATTGTAGTTTGTTGCATTTCCATTCCTTATGTAATTTCCTAATTGATATCGTATTGTGGGACGAACACATGATATAGTGGATATATATAAGGAATTTGGTCTTAACATTGAAATCCTATGGTGCCGAAACAAGTAGAGAACTTGATATGTGTAGTGGCATAACGAGTGGCATTTAAACAATGTTTGATGACATAGATGATGAGTGGCATGATGAATATAGTGTAGATGAAACACTTAAACATGAACCTTAGGGATAGTCGAGTTCTCGTGTTATTTGTTAGCCTTAGTCGATAGGGTATCCTCAGTTGGCGAGGATTGGATTATATTCACATAGTCTGTTTTCGCTTGGCGTAGTCGCTCCACCCAAGTAGTGAGCTCCGGAGTCATCACGTGATGGACTAACGTACCTGTCCAGCAGACGGTCTCGGGTTTGCGAGCGGGAGGGTCTCCTTTCCTATGGGATTGCATTGTGAGTCGTGGGCAAACCTTCGGGTTAGCCAAGTGATTGGATGAACATGAATGACATAACTTCTTGAACATAGTAGCATGATAGAGGACTTCATTACTATGTAGATTTGCATTCATTTACTATTGATTGAGGCATAGTAGCATGTTAGTAGAATTCATGTTATGCAAGCAGTTTATTTCCATATATCTATCTACTTATGCCTGCTTAGACCTAGTGGAAAGATCGACGGAGTTGGCGGCCGAACCCACTGGGAACTATTCGTAGTTCTCACCCCACTTTGTTGCAGGGCCTAGCGAGAGCGTACTGGCAGCTGATCGCGGTAAGGGCATTGCGCCCTAGCTAGATAGCGGCTTTCTTACTTGCATTAGATTACCTATGTACTTGAGAGTTGATGATGTATATTTGGTGAGGATGCCTTTTGGAGAGTTGTATTTGTCATGAGAGAAACATGTAATTAAATGTATCCATTTTGGAAGATGTAAATGTGGATGAAAATGTAATAGTTAGAACTCTCTTTTGCTCTCTTATATGCTTGTATAACTACTTGCTTGAATTATGTACATTGTTTAAGTTTCCTGGGCAACTTATTGTACTTGATTGTTGATGTTTAGCCTTGGGCGGACAGGGGAAACTCTATCCCGCCCCGCGACTGCCCGCCTATTTGGCCGGGTCGCGATGCCGCAACAGACCGCCAAACGGACAGGGTTTCTCCTGTACCGCAGACAGAGTCTCCCCTGTACGTCCAAGGCGTCGCAATCAATACAATGTACGAAGTTCCAAACAGGAACACATTTCAATCAAAGATTGCATAAGGAAGTATCAAAAAAATAATCTACTTGCTATTACAAGCATTCACATTATTTAGATACTTTTTACATCACAATTACATAATACATTCTTTTAGCTTCTAAATACAATCTAGCTTTAACAATATTATTACAACTTGATTCTTTTCATTTTCTTGCATCCCTAAGTAAGGCCGACTCAGGGTACCGCTATCTCTGGTCTCGGTGGTAGGGCGCTAATTATGGAACTACGCCCTCGCCTCGCGCCGCCGCGCCGCTCACGTGTGAACCTGTAACACCCCAAAACAACGTGGGGTGAGAACCAACTCCATGGTTCCCAGTGGGTACGGCCACCTAAGGGAAGAGCTCGACCAATAGGTCCAAGGGAGGCAATTGCAGGTTAGTTTAATAAACAGATAGATATATATATCTTGATTATGCAACGAATAAAACCATGCATTGCCTCACAATGCAATAATGCCATGCTATATGCGAATCATGCAACTATACAAGTAGAATAAATGATTTTACTTTCTATCATACTATCCATAGCTTTTTCATGATTTATACATCTTGTCACTTTACATCATTGGTTATTTGCTCCTAAGGTTTTCCTCTACCCTAGCCAAGCTAACCACACGATTCGGCCTCGAGTCAATCATCTGCGGAATACCGCACCAATACCAGGCTCGAGGTAATGGACGTCTCATAAACACCTCAGCCCTAAATCAACTCAACTAGAATACCCAATATATATAGCTCAGGATGCTTATTGTACGTTCACTTGGCTTTTATCCAATTGCATCGAGGTTTACCCAATTCCCCTAGAACTCACAACCCAAAATCCCTTTTGATCGGGGAGGTTCTAAGCACTGCAAGACCCGAGGGACCGTCTTTAGGGACCGCGCTCCCGTGGTGACAACTCCAGAATGCACCGCTTGAGGGGGAGCTA
Source organism: Ananas comosus (assembly GCF_001540865.1). Classification (NCBI taxonomy): domain Eukaryota; kingdom Viridiplantae; phylum Streptophyta; class Magnoliopsida; order Poales; family Bromeliaceae; genus Ananas; species Ananas comosus. The sequence continues at coordinate 4,359,245 of NC_033622.1, read as the reverse complement.
CCAACCTCAAGCCAAGACTCAATGTGAGTATGATCCAACTCCCAATTTGGGAATGTATAGCCATAAGCCACAATGCCACAAATGCCACAATCATAATAGGTTTTCTACCTATTTATTCATGCCGCTCTCTAGGTCATTCTTGTCTCAATGCCACTCTTGGTTAAACTATGTTTAACAACTATGTTCTCTATGCCAATCGATGTCTCTATTGTCCATGTCACCTTTGTTTACTAATGTCCAAGTCCAACTCTCACATTCACACAATAATAGGGTCCTAACATACATGTCCATTATGGTTCTATCTTTCTCTATGTTCAACTTCGTTAGAAACATGTCATTGAAAGCAACCAAGGTTCACATGTACTTAACCCTATCATGCATGAATGATACAAAATATATATATTCAAATGCTACAAGTGTTTGCTAGGTTCATGACACTAGGTTCACACTATACTTGTTCAACCTATGTTCAAGACACTAGGTTTAATGCCACTTGATGTCCAACCTATGTTCTTTGACACTAGATTCATGTCCAACCTATGTTTATTCACACTAGGTTCATATCATCCATGTTCAACCTATGTCCATGACTCTAGGTTTAATGACACTCGATCTAATGTATATAGATTGTCCATATGCACATTTCCATTAACATAAATCTCTATATATTAACTTGCATCATCTAACACTAACATTATGTCACTCAATGTGCATTCTCTTAGCATCTTACTTTAGATAATTAACATGCATTATCTAGCATTTATATAACATGCTTATCCAAACTAGCATTCTTTACAATTTATCTTTATACATTACAACTAGCATGTTCTCTACTTTATGTTAACAGGCAAATATGATTCATCTCATGCTTTTAACTAGCATCATTCCTACTATATCCTCATGCATTCTTTGATAGCCTACTTAGCATTCACTTCATGCATTCACATAATTTACCATTAGCTACCATTATATGCATCAATACGTAACCATTTCTCTTAGACATAGAGGCGACCTAGTCGCTTCGGTAAACACAACCCACCTCATTTCGCATTCCGATTGCTTGTCGACACTTGCAATCGGCCTCCCGCGGTACTCGGCACCCGGTTTGGCCCGATCTCTCGCGCGACCATCCGAACGGCCTCCAATCCACGATCCGAAAATTAAAGGTCTTCGGTTATGTGCCACGATGCTTCAAATCCGTTTTCATGGGTTTACGATGCCGCCTCGGCCCTCCAGGCGGAAACGAAGCCTAAACATCCGTTTCTTTAATAACTTTATAACGGCTCGACGAATCGCCAAACCGACTTCGCCAATGCGTTCGTTTATTCGCATAACTAATTTTTTATTCTCATAATGTTCATGAAACAGGTTTCTGATGCTTCTAGTTCTTATCACGATATGGATGTACAAATTACTCGTTAAGGTAATTATCTTGGAGACTGTCGCTCCTCTTTCACTTCTGTCTTACCGTTATCTTTTAGTTTGCATAAGAAAAGATGAAACTATTGCGCAACTAGATGGATTGTTATCGTCTCTTAGTTGTGGTTTCTGTTATCGTCTCTTAGCTGCGGTTCCGGTTTGAAATGTTTAACATGAACGAGTACAACTTTTCATTTAACTAAAGCTTTAGAATGATTTCTTGTAATAAAGACATATCAATCTCATATTATCTAAATAGATGAGGGTAGCTTTCGAATTATTGGAGCTTTTGGTACTAAAGTGAAATTTGACCCAGTTTAGAGCGAATAGGGGGGTTCATTTTTCATTTTTTGTCTCATTTGTGGCCTCACTTATGCTAGCATGATATTTTTGTCATCTAGTCTCCGTAATGCTTCTTCACACATTTTAAGCATTCAAATTCTAGAGGAATGGTGTGTCTACCATCATTTCTTTTGATTTGTTGCTCCTCTTACTGTTAGAAATCTAGACCTGTTTGGATCAACTGGCACCACGGGTATTCTGGAAAGGGTATTATCAATTTACCACTAAATGTTTATTTTTGCCTGGCATTTTCAGATTCAACATATTAAAAGATTTTACTATCATCAAAAGCCTGGCTTTTTGCGAGATATACCTTCATTGATATATCCAGGTTGTATTTTAAAGTTTCCAGCTATCTAAGGAAGGGTTTGATCAACACTTGTTATAAGCTTTGAGATATGCCGGTAAACACACAGTAGTCCTGTTGCTCTTGTAGGATTTTCGTTCTGTCTTTCTTTGTTTTTGTAAAGCTGTTGGAAGAGATTTGAGCACGGAACTTATTGCTGCTCTAGTCTAAATTTGCTGCTTACAGTGAATTTGTAAAGCTGTTGGAATAGATTGATATGTTGAACCACTAAATTTATTACTTGGGAAATGTGCTCCATAGTGAAGAGGGAAGTGGTTTCTTGCTAGTCTTCGTGGTTAGTTTTGTCTAACTGAGCTTTGAAAAATTACATGGCTTAAGTCCTGGTCCTTAAGATTTTTGGTGTTGGTATTATAGGATGGAGTTCAAAAGCATGGATTTAGTTATGGTCTGAATCTTTCTACTTACATTGCCCTGTTTGAGAGAGTATTTTACTCTAGCCAAATGACATTTGATATTCTGAAGATTGGTTTAGAAATATTACGAATGCTTATATGCTACCTTTCTCCATGGATCTCGTGCTTATGTTGTTAATTTATCAGATGAGGAATCAACTTATTTGCCATGCTGATTTTCAAAAGACTCAAGGCAGAGTTGATTTATTAGATGCTCTATATTTTTTTTATATTAATGCTCAATCCAAGTGGTCTTGCAAATATGTTGTGAAATAATTGAAATCTGCCAACCAATTTGTCTTGATATAATATGGATTTATTGTGGGCAGATAAAATAGTGTGCGGCCTATGATTGGAATAATCAACTTTTAGCTATGAGGAAGTATTGAGTCCTGTGGGTTTCAAAGCTCTCTCTAGCTTAACTTTTAAAATCGTTTCCCCTTTATCCCATTATAAAAATTGGTTAGCGATTAGTGTTAACCTGAAAGGATGTCATTTTGAGTTCTAGGCTAAGATGATGATCTTTTCTCTGGATTTTGTTATTGTTTGGCGACATTTTATCAACTATCAAAATTAGCTCTTGCGTGATTAAACTCATTATCTTCGCCAATGTAGTATGAAATTTCTTTCTTTTCCCCCCCTAAGATTAGTTCTGATCAAGGGCTATTAGACTTGTTTCTTTTCCCCTATGTTCTTTACCTTAAGAATTTAATGTTAGCATTTACATATTGTGGACAGCAGATTACCGATCAGCAAGAAGGACAGCCTTACAATATAACTGTCGCTGAGTAAGTATATTTCTGCCCTTAATGGAGCGTTTGGTAGATATGCAACAAAATTCAATATTAATACTTTGACACGCCAACTTCAACTAGCTAATTGGAGTCAAAGGTATCTAATGACATAACAATTCCTTGTTCTTGTCTTATGTGTAGCTATGAGGAAGTATTGAGTCCTGTGGGTTTCAAGGCTCTCTCTATTGAAGATAATGAGTTCTGTGATGTAATTGTTTGTCTAGTCTTACCAATTGCTTTATATCTCATCTAAAATGTTTAATTAGCAAATTATACTTCAGAAATATATCAACTATTGGTAGAATTTTCTATCACTAGAATTGTTGAAATGTGAACTGTCTTGCTAGCTTGCATAGCCCACAGCTATAAGCTTTTGTGTGGGAGGTTACCTCAAAGCTTCAATCCCTTGATCTTGTCAAATATTACTAAAATACGTCGAGTGATGTAAAAGTCAGAATGTTTACTTTGAAAGAGCTGCTCTGATCTATTCTGCCTTTCAGCACCATCTACAAAATTGACTTTGTGATCAGTTATTACTATCCCCCATAGCAGAACAATCTTTATTCCTCAACCAAGCATAAATAGGATTAACCATTAATCAGAACTTGGTCTTTTACATTATTAATTATTGTGCGGATATGCTTTATGGCATTTATATATTGTTAACTATTGTCTTCTTATTTGTTGATGAACAGTACAACCTAACTTCTATACTTTTCAAAAATTTGATATGATGATTTTTATTTGGTAATTTCAGATACTAATTTTATGACTTCTTTTTGGTTGATCCAGATCAGTCGGAGCTGCGGAAATTGAAGTGGGAAGCAAGACATGCGGTGTTTGTTTTTTTTTTTTGCTACATTTTGAAGAAGTATTTTTTGTTAGAATTTATGTTTGAAATTTAATTTAAATTCTGAGATTGTAATTTGAGAGTTGAGACTATTTGTTATACAAATTATTAATGCTTTTTGGTTACTAATATTTTTTAATATTTCAATTCATTGTAGTATTTAGTTGTTAATCAAGTATTTTAATATTAATTTAATTGCCGCTATAAGCTTTATTAATCAATCATTTAGTATGTTTTTTGCAGCAATTATAATTAATTGTAGCGGCATTTATAATAGTTGTTATTGTATATTATTTAGCGGCATTTATAATAGTTGTTATTGCATACTATTTAGTAGCATTTATAATAGTCGTTATCGTATAATATTTAGCGGCATTTATTTGAATTTTTACCAACCGCCGGAATAAATGCCGCTAAAACTTTTAGCGCTGCCAATAGCGGCAATTGTTAAAATTGTCATAAAACATTTTAGCGGCAATTGTAATTGCCGCTAATTTAAAAAATAATCGCCGCTAAAACATAGTTTTGTTGTAGTGCCATTCTTGGAGCTTAAAACCCAAACTAGAGAGAGATGTCATTAAAGCTCTTAAAGCTTACCTTCAAAGCTTGCTCCAATAGAGAGGAAGAAGCCAATGGAGATGAAAATCCACATTTGAGCTTCAATCTCCACCAAAATCTTCTCTTTTTGGGAGAGATTTAGAGAGAGAAAGGGAGAGTTCTCTTTCTCCCTCTCTCCATGCGTGTGTGTGGGTCGTGTGCGTGTGTGGTGTGGCGCACGGTTGAGGGAGAAGAAGCATCAGCTTCTTTAATAACTACACCCTTCAACACTATTCACTCCGGGGCAGTTTAGCAGCTCGGAACAGTTGGAGCCCTTCTGAATGTCCGTTTGAGCTCAAATTTGACAGGCAGGCTCAGTTTAACGTACTGAGTAAGAATATATCTTAATTTTTAGTTTCAACCTCGTTTGGTCACTAAAAATTGTACCGAACTGTAATCTTTATCAGATAGTTGTCGGATTTTATTTCTCACTCTACGGGTGTCAGAAAAATATGAAAATTTAAATCTAGCCTCATAAAAATATTTCTGACTTATCCTCCAATTTTCATAATTTTCTGAGACTATGCATTTTCTACTAATTTATCTGTCCCGTTTCCAACAGAAAATTCTAAATCTTCTGTTTTCATTCCGATTTCAGCACAAGTCACTTCTGACTAATATTTTATTTCTATAAATCCAATAAAAATAGTTTCTCACACTATTTTTATTTATTTTTATTTTTATACCAAAATCTGGTATGTTAAAAACTCTATACGTTCGGCGTCTGTTCGACGTGCCCGAACCGACCAAACTGGCGGTCTCGAGGCGTGACATACACTATTACCAGTAAATTTAGAATCATTTATTTATAACAAATGTAATGAGAATATTTACACCGAATGTTCAAATGTGAAAAAAAAGACAATATAAATTAAAGAATTGTTAATCGAATCATTGCGAGTAAAAAAGCCGCAAAAATTTTGTTACTATCTCATTGCGTTTCTTCGTCACATCATTCTAGGAGAAGTCCATGTTCCACCCCTTTTGCAGGTATTCTTCGTATGCCAAAATGAAGATTGCTGTCACGCCTCGCTACCGGACCTATTTAGTCAGTTCGGGCGCGTCGAACAGACGCCGAACGGACAGCACCTCTCCTGTCCGCCGAAGGCTCAACTACAAGTACAGAGCAAGTATATAGATTGCATAGCGGAAACATAAATATACTTGGCTTGCACGAGGGCAAGCAATAGCCAAAGTGAAAGTACTGAACTAAACAATATACAAGTATAATGATTAACTTTTGAATCACATACATGCATTAAACTTGAATATTTACATTCTTTTCATCATTTCTTTTATACATCACATAATCTCCAAAATGAACCATTTACATTCATTGCTTTAAACATCTATAATCATCAAGTACAAAAGATGATATACAAAAGGGTATGCAACTAAACAAAATATGAAAACCATCTCGGGTGGTCCCTGTCTATGGTGCGATACCTTTACCGCGATCGTCGGCAGGCTCACTCGGTCCTAGCTCTGTGGAAATAGTGGGGTGAGAGCTACAACAAAGTTCCCAGTGGGTTCGGCCGCCGACCTCGCCGACTTTCCCACTAGGTCTAAATCAGGTATAATAGAAGAATAGAGATAGATAATAGCGAACTAAACAAATGCAACTAATATACTTGAATAAGATATAATCCATGGTATGCTCAAATAGAATGCTCATGATGAATGCAAGATCACTTTCCAATTCTCAATCCTCTTGGCTAACCCGTAGGGTTCGCCCTCAATAGACTCACCAACTCAAATCCCTACTATCGAGGAGATACTCGGTACGACCCTACGGGACCGTTCTCTGGGGAGATACTCGCTACGACCTAGTAATGACTACTCCGGAGCTCATCGCTCGATGGGGTGCGACCGCCCTCAAGCCAAAACTTATAGGTGAGTATGATCCAATCCTTAACTTTAAGGATATCAAGTTCAATCCAATTCTTATCTATAAGGATGTAATGCTCATATGACCCATAACGATAAGATTATTATGTCATAATGTCAACTATCTCACTTTACTTGCATTCTTTAACCTTCATGATGCCACACATACTAAGTGTTCTTTATACTTAATCACATGCATTCTTGACTCACTAATGCCACACATTAGTTGTTCATCGCTAGCATTCAATATACTTATTAATGCCACTCAATCCATATGTCATAATGTCATTTTGTTATTTACCTCATCTAGGTCTTGGTCACCATTCATGCATACATAGGGTTTTACATGTTCTCAAGAATTCACAACATTTTATATGCATCTTATACTCAAAGCATGCCATCATATATACTCACTCACCCTATAATGCATGAAGATCATATACATACATATGCTCAATAAATGACACTTTAGACATAAAAGAAAATTCATCGATTTCGGAAAGTACCACCCACCTCGTATGGTTGTAAAGATGCTACGGTTCAATTATTGTGATTTTTGGGCTCCTATTCTCTCGCCTGCGGCAAAACGAAGCCAAATTAGGCTTTTTCTTCAATATCTTTACGTAGACTCATCGGATCTTCGAACCGAGTCCATTAACGAGCCGAAAATACTCCAAATTAGATTTCTATAAGGTCAATTTGCCTTCAAATCCATCTATGGCAAAAGCTCCAATTTTGGTGCCCTAACAATGCCATTTGTCCAATACACCATTTTGATCTCTGAGACAAGCAAAAGTAAGCTTGTTCAACCTTTAGAAACTCATCTAGAGCCATTTAAACCATTCTTAGGGCGTTTGAAACAAGCCCTAGAAATCCACCATGAGAGCACTATGAAAAACATTAATTTTCATGTGTTCTATGGCATCTGCAAGGTTTCCCATCTATGTAAGAAGGTCAAAACCAAAGATTTAGGGCATAAAACCAAGCCCCAACCTCAATCTTACAAGAAACCTTACCTTAGCCTATAAGCTCACCAAGGTCCACCTTGTAGGAGAGCCCTAGATCCTCCAAAAGTCCAAATCCACCTTCAAATCTCCAAGTTCCCCTCCAAATCCACCTCTTGGAGAGATCTCTAGAGAGAGAAAGGGAGAGAAATGAGAGAGGAGGGTGGGTTTACTACTGTGAATGGGAGAGGAGGGGTTAGGGTCTATTTATAAGCTGCTACAATAGCAAATAAGTCATCAATTTCTTTTTATTTGCAGCAGACTCAACCTGTTGTTTCGGGCACTGCGTACCGGTACGCGGGTGGGCGTCACCGGTACGCCCCCTGTTCAACAGCCCAACCCGAGAGCTGCTGTTTCTCGAGTTGTTGCAGGGTACCGGTACGCACTAGGACAGTCACCGGTTAATAGCCTTAACAGAGGCAAACCTGAGAATTACCACGCTTGGGTGCTTGCCTGGTACCGGTACAGTCTCAATGCTTAACCGGTTGACAATGCTCCAGAATGCAATTTTGCATTGTTTCGCTCCGATCAATGCTAAAACCCTTTAATCTCTCCTAGAACTCAACTTTAACCCTTCCAACATTGTTGGAATGTTAAATGGATTTTGTCCAACTACTTCTCTCTCACACTTTAGTCAATTTGACTAAAGTTCGATATTCTCTACCGAGTTTCGGTATATTACAATTGCGTAGTCATTTGACTGATCTTGCATCGGGATGTCTTCCATGTTGATCTTCTCCCAGTTGACGGAACGCGTCTCACGGCGGCAAAACAAATCGAGAAGATTATTTTGCAAAAAATTTCCTACGAAGTTACATTGCATAAGAGAATGTTGCACTAATTAGAAATATAATAGGGTAATCCTGGCACAATATTAAACTATTAAGGAAATACTTACCGCTTTTTCAAGCCTAGCGTTGTATTTAGCGTTTTTAATCGACGAGAAGTGAAGGTACTTCTCTTCTTGGAGATCAACCGCCAGTAAATGCAAGTGATCGAAGTCGAAGAGCGGGATGAACCAATACTTCGCATCACTAATCACCCCCTTGGTCAAATCATTCAAAAATATTTCGATGCCAATTGCTGTACCTATGGTCTGGTAAAGGAAGGTCGTGGAGTATATGCACCTCTGGCCTTCCGCCTCCTCCAGTAGATGCTGGTAGGCGTCAATAACATCAGAGCTGACGAAGGCCATGTGACTTGTAAAATTGACGAAGTCACTCCGCTTGATGTCAATGTTTTTCGAAGGCACTCTTATCGCTTGGATAGTGCTTGTAAGAAATTTTTCAATGCGCTCCTGATCCTCCTGTAATAACACTCCCTTGCCATAGTACTTTAAATTCTGGGGTGCTTACGCTTTTGCGACCTTCGGTTTCAGTTTTTTGCCCTTTTTTATTTTTAATGTATCTTCCGAGGGGGGGATGTCGATGATCAATGGGGATTGTTCACAAATCAATCAAAGAGTGAGACATTTAGGGAATTACACCATTGCTGCACTAATTTACATTATTAGAAACAATATCGCATTACTTATTTCACGCCTTGTGCTGCAGCGAAAGCCCGCCGGGTGCATGCACAAACCCGCTGTGCACACCAAAAACCACAATGTACACAAGGCGTCTACAACAATCATAAAGAACAGAAGTATAATCCATCCTAAACATAGTAATCAGAGCGAGGACATACAACAGCTAGATACAAAAATTCTATAACTAATATCTCAAGATTACAACAATTCTAACCAAGGGTACAATATGAATACATAGGTTCCCACATAAAGTACAAATACATTCAAGAGCTAAGCCACTAAATACATCTGTGGGTTCATCTATCACACATCGTAGGGCTCTAGCTAGTCATTACCTCTCTTGCCACGATCCCTAGCCTTTCCCGCCACGGAAGGCTCTGAAACAAAAACCAACAATAAATGGGGATGAGAACTATTAAACAATAGTTTCCAGTGGGTAAGCCGCCGAGAGTGGCGAAATACACCACTAGGTCAACTGAGGCATGCTATAAGGTGATAAGTAAGCAATATAAGAAACACAAGTAATTTAAACACTTTAATTAACAAGTCATGCCTCTACCAAAGATCAACTATCATATACATGATATTCTAATCTCACAAGTTCAACTATATGCCCATGTTAGTTTACATGCATGTTCATCATTTCCATAATTCTATGAGAGTAAATATGCTTTTCATTGCTATTCTATCCATGCATCTATACTAACAACATAGATGTAGATATACTACCACTAGAGTGTTGATGCCAAGACTGACTAACATAAGGTCTAAACATTATGCCCTATCATGCATGTCCATAAGTCCAACAAATATGCACTATCTAGTAGTAATTTCCACACTATACTTTAGGTATCATTATTCAATCTCGTCATGAACCTACACGTGTGTAGTCCGGCTTGCGCCGTGCCTAATGGCCCCGTAATAGTCAACATTTCCACTCTAGGAATGAGCCTCCCCCACGGCATCCCATTTCGGCGCCTAATCCCGCACGGGCGAGCTTGTGTCGCGTAGGCTATCTTCGGAGTGCCGGCTTGTGGGGAGCGACCCTTACAAGCATGTGCGAATGAGCACAATGGCAAGCAAGCATGATCAATAGTATCCAACCCTCGGTCATCATGTCTAAAACATGGAATAACCACCAACGACCCAGCGGTCCAATATAGTATCACATTGCCAAGGTTTAGTCATTTACTAAATCTAGTGTCACTACATGACGTTCATGTTTACTATGTCAAGCATAAATCACTAGTCCATAAGCATGTAAAAGCTTGTCGTTTTACTAAATGTAACATGATTTTCAACATAGTATAAAGATGCCATTTCACATGCGAGTTTACTATACCATTCTCTCTCTACTACATAGAGGATATAATAATGCAATTTCCACTAGTCTAGAGGGTCATTTTCTAATGCTATATGCGAAAGAGTCACAAGAGGTTTACCAAATCATGTCATATGCCATGCACATAGTTTTCTACCAATGCCTCTACTATATGGAGTAAGTAAAGTATCATGCAAATGACCTCGTTCAATTAATGTTATATGCATTTGTCCCTCCCATCATACGCCCAAGGCGTTAAAATCTCTTTCCTCATCTCTAATACATGGAACACGCTATCGATCCCTAGATCGAATGCAATGTCACAATGCCACATACTAGTTGTTCAACTAGGTTCAATGCACTAAGTTTAGCTTCATGTCGATCTTAACATGCACCATATTACAATGTCACATTTATCTTGTCTACAACAAGTTTGGTGTTATCAAGCAAGTAATTGCTAAGTCCCATTGATTCCACAGTCCAAATAGGGTTCACAAGATCGATCCTTTGTTTATCTCTAACATGCTTTCTATCATTGCCTAATGAGAAGAGCAACAAATGATATGTAGAATAAAAGTGTCACGCCCCGGGACCCAGCGGAAGCCCGCCCGGCACGTGCCCAGACCCGCCATACGTCTAAAACATATAAGGCGTCTACTAACAACAATAATAAAAGCAATAACAAAAGACATCTAGAAGTATCAGAGCATAGTAGGTGTCTAAATGCTACAACAAGGGATAAAGATAAAACAGTGAGTTCACTAAATAAGACATAAAGTAAATACAGTAGGAAATCCCAAATACAAGTGCTAAAAGTAGGTACATAGGTGGTCTCTACACATGGATACAAAATTTCTCACTCTCCCAACTACAAAAAGAAAGAGCAAACCACCTAGGCAAAGAACCGCTCCGCGCTAGCTAGCTAAGCGGTCCCTTGCCGCGATCGCGCTGCTCCGCCCAAGGTGCGAAGGCTCTGAAAGTAAACATGAAACAGCGGCGTGAGAATTTAAAAATAGTTTCAGTAGGCAATTACATTGACTTTCAGTGAATGCACCACAAGGCCCAAATACAAAAGAGGTCAGTGACTAACAATGTAGTAAAGCGATAAGGTAAGTAAAAATGTAACTCACTATGACATAGATTTCTATTTAGCATGATTTGCACAAGTAACTGAAGCAACGATATCATGAATGTACATGGATGTGTTATGACATGCATCAAGATTAGAAGTGCAACCAATCCGATGTCCTCAATGCAATAATAGTAAAGATGCCATTGTTTACTATTCTAGTCCAAGTCTACTTTAATAGTTTTAAAGTTCACATAGCAGTTCTGTCTCACTAAAGTCCAATCATATAAGACCCACCCGAAGGCTGCTGGCCTGCGCCGTGCCTAATGGCCCCGTGGTAGTCAACATCCCCACTCTAGGAATGAGCCTCCCACACGGCAATCCACCTTTGGCGCCCAATCCGCACGGGCGAGCATGTGTCGCGATGGCTATCTCCGAAGTGCCGGCTTGTAGGGAGCGACCCTCACAAGCATGTGCAGATGAGCACAAATGGCAAGCAAGCCATGATCTGTTTCAAGTACCAAGTCCTCATGTCTAAAAATATGGAATATGTCAAGTATCTCAATGGTCTATCTCTATGTCATCATGTCTCTAACATGGAATATAGCAGATGTACAATGGCCTATCATCATGTCTCTAAGTTGGAGTTTCATAGTTTACTAGTTCCAAGTGCCTCTTGATGACACTTTTTTTGCTACTAAGTCCAAACATAGTATAATGTTTCCCATACATGAACATGAGCTAAATTAGCATACTAGACGAGAATCCCATTCGTCCACATGAACCCACTCCACATGCATGACAGTAACCTTGATTGCTCTACTATATAGAGTGAAATTTAACTTACACATAGGGCATGCATTTTAGGTGTTCTAAAATTCACATAAATTTCAATTAGCATAGGAATGCATTTAAAAATAATTTGCGACGAGTTTAGAATGCATAGGGGCCATTTCGCCCCATTTTCATGAAGTCAAACCCACCGATTTCTCGAACTCCTCGTTTCGCCGAACGAAGGTGTCCACTAGCCTCCTAGTACCCTAAGGATGTAGGAACAAGTGTCAAACAAGCCTCACGAACAAAGCTAAGCTCAAACATTAAGCTTCTCTAGCTAGGTTGGAGAAAACTCACCGAAAGCTAAAGAATCTCTCTCGATCTCAAAAAGGGAGTTAGATTCCTTCAAATCCAACCTAAATCAAAGTTCTAAACCAATCAATTTGGTTCTAGAAGCTACAAATCAAAAATTCCCATTTTTAGCCCTAAAACTCAAAATCTAGGGTTTCATTCAAAGGAAACCTTCAAAACTTAATCCAAAAGAGAGATTAAGTTTACTAACCTCACAAGATGCTCTAAACCAAGCTCCAAATCCTCTAGGGTTGAAGGTTGATCTCCAAAGAAGCTCCAACCAAGATCTCAAGCTTCTCCAATGGTGGAAAACTCACAAAAGCAAGAAAGAGAAGGAAAAAGAGATCAAAATCCACAAAGAAAACCATCAAAAATGGAGAAGAATCCAAAGGGGAGGAGTTCTCACCTGTTCTCCACTGATCTAGGGCTCAAAAGAGCTCATAAGGGGGCTGGGGTGTGCTTAAATAGAGGTTGCAACAATTGCAAAAACACCCCCCACGAAACAGCCCAGAATCTGCATTGTGTACCGGTACACGGGAAAGTGTACCGGTACACATCCTGCGAAACTGCCCAACCCGAGCCTTGGGTTGGCAGAAAAGCTATTGTGTACCGGTACAACCATCAAGGCGTACCGGTACAAATTCTGTACCGGTACGACCATCAAGGCTGTACCGGTACACAGCCTGGCTGAGGCTAATCCGAGAGTACTCCAACAATCCACCCTTTTGGGATTTTGGTACGGGTTTAAACTCTCGATTCTCGGGATGCGAGCCATAGGTCGGAACACTGTCTACGACCCTTCAGAAAGTCTGGAAAAGCTCGACACACAGATCAAACACTCGAACCTCGCGATTTGCACAGGTCCAGTGTGTTACATTCACCCCTCCTAAAAAGGAGTTTCGTCCGCGAAACTCGAAAGTCAAAGCATACCTCAAGGCTCCATCTGAAAAAGATGGGGATAGCGCTCCTGCAGCGCGCTCTCCAGCTCCCACGTAGCCTCTCGCTCCCTGTGGTTGCTCCAAAGAACCTTCACATACGGAATGTCCCGATTCCGTAGGTTCTTCACCTCGCGAGCTAAAATCTTCACAGGTTGCTCCTCGAAACTCAGATCCTCGCGCAGCTCCACTGGTATAGTCTCCAAAACGTGAGCTGGATCATGTATGTACTTCCGAAGGACCGATACATGAAAGACGTCGTGCACGCCGGATAGGTTCGGTGGTAGAGCAAGTCGATACGCTATCGGACCTATACGCTCCAAGATCTCATACGGTCCAATAAAACGGGGACTCAACTTTCCCCGAACCCCAAATCTCTTGATTCCTCTAGTTGGCGAGACCTTCAAGAAAACATGGTCTCCAACTTGGAACTCCAAGTCTCGCCGTCGTCGATCGGCGTAGCTCCTCTGTCTACTCTGCGCCGTCAAAAGTCGCTCCCGAGCAATTCGAACCTTGTCCTCAGCTTCCTGGAGCACATCAGGGCCTAAAGCCAATCTCTCGCCGACTTCNACATGGTCTCCAACTTGGAACTCCAAGTCTCGCCGTCGTCGATCGGCGTAGCTCCTCTGTCTACTCTGCGCCGTCAAAAGTCGCTCCCGAGCAATTCGAACCTTGTCCTCAGCTTCCTGGAGCACATCAGGGCCTAAAGCCAATCTCTCGCCGACTTCACTCCAATGAAGTGGCGATCTACACTTCCGTCCATAAAGTGCTTCGAAGGGCGCCATCTTGATGCTTGCTTGATAACTGTTGTTATAAGCAAACTCCGCCATAGGTAGATGCTGCGACCATCCTTCCTGGAAGTCTATCACACATGCCCGGAGCATATCCTCTAAGGTCTGTATAGTGCGCTCCGACTGTCCATCGCTCTGCGGATGGAATGCTGTACTGAAATCCAATCGGGTGCCTAAGGCGTCCTGTAGACTCCTCCAAAAGTGAGACACAAACCGAGTGTTCCAATCAGATACAATCGATGTAGGCACTCCATGAAGCCGCACAATCTCATCAAGGTACACTTGTGCGAGCTTCTCTCCGGTCCAAGTCGTATGAATAAGTATGAAGTGCGCCGACTTCGTCAACCTATCCACGATCACCCAAATAGCATCGTGCCCTGCTTGAGAGCGAGGCAACCCTGTCACAAAGTCCATGGTGATCTTCTCCCACTTCCACACTGGAATAGGCAAACTCTGAAGCTTCCTCGCGAGAACTCGGTGCTCTGCCTTCACTTGTTGGCAAGTTAAGCATTTAGCGACAAACTCGCCAACATCCTTTTTCATCCCAGACCACCAATAGAGCAATTTTAAGTCCTTATACATCTTGGTGCCACCCGGATGTATAGCATAGGGCGCCTGGTGCGCTTCTTGAAGAATGTCTTCTTTAATTCCTGAGTCCGCCGGAACACATAGCCGTCCACGGAATCGCATCAATCCCTGATCATCCAAAAGGAAGTCGCCGATGCAACCCTCAACCATTTTACCTCGAATCTTTTGCAACTCCGCATCGGAAGCTTGCTTTTCATTAATTCTATCCAAAAGGGTAGGTTGCACTACTAAAGTCATCAATCTCAAGGGTGTGTCAGGAGTCACTACCTCCAACTCCAACCGCTTCATCTGCTCGATCAACTGCGGTTGAGTCACAACATGCATCACCAAGTTTTCCATCGATTTCCTACTTAGCGCATCTGCCACCACGTTAGCCTTGCCCGGGTGGTAAAGAATCGTCAGATCGTAATCCTTGAGCAACTCCAACCATCTGCGCTGTCTCAGGTTCAACTCCTTCTGAGTAAACAGGTATTTCAAGCTCTTGTGATCCGTGTACACTTCACACCGCTCGCCATAAAGATAGTGGCGCCATAGCTTCAACGCGAACACTACAGCCGCCAACTCCAAATCATGTGTAGGGTAGTTCTTTTCATATTCCTTTAGTTGGCGAGAAGCATACGCGATCACCTTGCCATCCTGCATCAATATACAGCCCAATCCATTAAGTGAAGCATCACTATAAACCACATACCCTGCTCCGGCTACTCGTAGGGTCAAGATCGGGGCGGTCGTCAATCGTTGCTTCAACTCGTGAAAGCTTCGCTCGCACGCGTCATTCCAAATGAACTTGACTCCTTTATGTGTGAGCCTCGTGAGGGGAGTAGTTAGTTTAGCAAACCCCTCTACAAATCTCCGGTAGTAACCGGCCAATCCAAGGAAGCTCCGTATCTCCGTGACGCTCGTCGGTCTCGGCCAATCCTTGATTGCTTCAATCTTCTTGGGATCCACTGCTATACCTGATCCTGAAATCAAGTGTCCAAGGAAGGCTACCCCTCGAAGCCAAAATTCACATTTCTTCAACTTGGCATAAAGCTCCTTTTCCCGAAGTACTTGGAGTACAATCCTCAAATGCTCCTCGTGATCTGCATCACTTCGAGAGTAGACCAAAATATCGTCGATGAACACCACGACGAACCTGTCTAGATAAGGCTTGAAAACACGGTTCATTAGATCCATAAAAGCTGCCGGGGCATTAGTAAGCCCAAACGGCATAACTGTGAACTCATAATGTCCATACCGTGTTCTAAAAGCCGTCTTCGATACATCCTCGGGCTTGATCTTCAACTGGTGGTATCCCGACTGCAAGTCGATCTTGGAATACACACATGATCCCTGAAGCTGATCAAACAAGTCGTCGATCCTCGGCAACGGATACTTGTTCTTGATCGTGACTTTATTAAGTTCACGATAATCCACGCAAAGGCGAAGTGATCCGTCCTTCTTCTTGACGAACAAAACTGGTGCTCCCCAAGGTGAAACGCTCGGTCGAATGAAGCCTTTGTCCAACAAATCCTGCAGCTGTGCCCTCAGCTCCCTCAGCTCTGCCGGTGCCATCCTATAGGGTGCCTTTGAGATTGGGGTAGTCCCAGGGACGAGATCTACCACAAACTCAATCTCCCTATCAGGAGGCATACCCGGTAGCTCAGCTGGAAACACATCCTGGAACTCCCGCACCACCGGGATATCCTCGATCCTAGGGTTGTCATCCTCGCCCCTCTGCAGGACACTAGCCAGGTAGGCTATACAACCTCTGCTGATCAGCTGCCTAGCTCGAGACGAGCTGATCGTCATCGCAAACAGCGAACTCCGGCATCCACAAAATACCACCTCCGTCTGCCCCAATTCTCTAAAAGTAAACGTGCGATTCTTGCAATCAATCGTGGCATAATACTTGGTCAACCAATCCATGCCCAAGACCACATCAAAATTCCTCAGCTTGCGCAAAGCTAGCAAATCTATAGACATGATCCAATCTCCTACCCGAATAGGGCAAGTGGGGCTATACTCTCTAATATCCAAAATGTGGTCGGGTACAACAACATGTCCCGTATGCAACAAAGGAACCAAAGGGATGCCATGCAACTCGGCAAACAGCCGATCTATAAATGAATGCGATGCACCGGTATCGAATAAAGCACGAACTCTAATGCCATCAAGTAAAATGATACCTGCAACCACATCCTCGGCTGCTGCCGCCTCCTCGGTCTGAGCGGCGTACATGCGCCCACTCGGGGCCTGTCGTGATCCCTCGCTCTGGCGCTGGATAGGTGGCCGCCCAGGCTGATACTGTGCCGATGGGGTCCCCTGGCTGACGGCTGGTAGAGCCAGTGCCGATGCAGTCGATGGTGCCGGTGAAGATCCCCTCGGGCACTCGGTCCTAAAGTGGCCCTCCTGGCCACACTGGAAACACCTCCCTCCCCGTTGCGGGCACTGCGGTGGAATGTGTGGACCACCACAGATCACGCACTGGGGAGGTCGGCGTCGGTCAGAACCTCCTCGGTGAGTCGCCGAGCCACGCCTACGCTGCTGGCTTCTCAAATGCTTCGGTGGCCTCCTAGAGTGCGTCTGGCTCGCACCCTCAGCCGCAGGCCTCTTGGCCTTCCCTCTGTCCCTAGCCTCACGCTGCTCCTGGACCTCTGTCGCGCCGCTCTCCACGATGAGTGCGCGATCCACCACCTCCCGGTAGGTTTGGAGGTTAGAGGATTGCACAAACCGAAAAATCGACGGTCGCAACCCTCGCTCGAAGATGCGGGCCTTGTCCTCGTCGTCCCGCACGACGAAAGGCACGCAATGCAGAAGCCGAGAAAACTCCCTCTCGTACTCGGCTACGGTCCGGTCGCCTTGGCGCAAGTTGCGCAAATCCTGCTCCATCTTCCTCTTGACGCTGGTCGGGAAGTAGTGCGCCAGAAGAAGCTCCTTGAACCTCGTCCAGGTGATAGATGCCAAGTCAGTGCTGGGGTGCTCCTGAAAATCCAACCACCATCGGTAGGCCTCGCCGTCCAAGTGGTGAGTGGCGAGCCAAACTCTGTCCCTCTCCTCCACGAAGGTGTCGCGGAAGAGCTTCTCCATATGCATCAACCACTTCTGCACGATCCAGTGGTCGACTTTCTCGCCGTCGAAGACTCGGGGGCTGCACCTCCTAAACTCGTTGAGGCGCTCCATCAGTCTGTCTCGCTCCGCCCCCTCAACCAAGGTAGGGAAAGCTGCTCCAACCGGGGGCCTTCACACAGTGTGCACAAACCTCCTCCTGGGGTGCGGCCGCAGGCGCCGCACGAGAAGAACTGGGCGCGGGGGACGGCGCTCTCGGTGCAACGTCCACAACTGGTGCTGGCGGTGTAGGGGCCTGAGTCTCCCTGGAAGCTGCCGCCTGCTGCAATAGTAGATCTTCCAGACGCTTCATCCGCGCCTCCTGTCGGCGCGCCGCCTCAGTCTGCTGTCGGGTCGCCTCCACCTGCTGAGTGACCAAATCAGTGAGGGCCGCAAGCTGGCCCCTCAACTCACGGACCTCGCTGGATCCGGAGGTAGCGGAGGTCTCGACCCCCTCGAAGTTTGCCGTATTGTCCGCCCCGGCAGATTGGGAGCGAGTAATCGGCATTGTCACTACAAAACATAAAAGCGCAAGTTAGTAATACTTACGCTATCGCATCCCCGCTCAAAAGACAAACCCCAAATCATGCGAAAGTAAGGAAGTGTCATTCACAACTAACTCCTGATGTTACGTTGTCGGCCGCCAACGTAACCCTCTGCGAAGTTAGAAGCCAAACACTCCAATCAACTCTAACTTTCTAGAGTTATCATAATACCCAATCATGATACTTTCGCTCACAAGTCGAATAGACCTCGTCTCTCACGAGCCTATTTCCTATAGTCCAACCGGCCTAAGGTTTACTAGGTCCCCTAAGACTCAACCCTAGGCTCTGATACCAAATTAATCTGTCACGCCCCGGGACCCAGCGGAAGCCCGCCCGGCACGTGCACAGACCCGCCATACGTCTAAAACATATAAGGCGTCTACTAACAACAATAATAAAAGCAATAACAAAAGACATCTAGAAGTATCAGAGCATAGTAGGTGTCTAAATGCTACAACAAGGGATAAAGATAAAACAGTGAGTTCACTAAATAAGACATAAAGTAAATACAGTAGGAAATCCCAAATACAAGTGCTAAAAGTAGGTACATAGGTGGTCTCTACACATGGATACAAAATTTCTCACTCTCCCAACTACAAAAAGAAAGAGCAAACCACCTAGGCAAAGAACCGCTCCGCGCTAGCTAGCTAAGCGATCCCCTTGCCGCGATCCCGTGCCTCCGCCGGTGCCGAAGGCTCTGAAAAGTAAACCATGAAACAGGGGCGTGAGAACTATTAAAAATAGTT
>NC_033622.1:4339204-4339834 GCF_001540865.1 Ananas comosus | reverse complement strand
GAAAAGACGGTTGGGCTCCGAGCCCAACCCGTCAAAGCGTCCTACACATGGCCATGTGAAAGGGCACATGGCCATGTGTTACGTCTAAGACCCGACAAAGCACCCCCCACAAAAACGTTAACAACGTTGGAGATAAATTCGTGTGGGGTCGGGGGAACACTCGAGAAACTCGGGATCTAGTCACCTCTTGTCCACTCTTGAGGAGGGGAAACCTAAGAAGAGGTAAAAACTACCAAAAGGAACACCCAAAACTAGAGAAAAAGGAAGAGGAAGAACGAAAACACCCAAAGGTGGTAACTTCTTCGAACTCTAGAACCAACCTCGAAAAAACCTCTAGTTGGAGGTTGGGATCTCCTAAACCTCGAACCAAAACCCGTAGAACACTCCAATCATTCGATTTAGAGGGAAAACCTAGTTCAAAATTATAGAAGATGATCTCCTTTGGGATCTAAAACTCAAAATCCCGATTTTTACCCCTAAAAACTAAACATCGAAGATCTTGGTTTAACTAATCAAATCTTGAAACTAAATCCAACCTAAACTTCCTTAGATTGAGGGAAAAACTCTAGCTCACTCTAAGAAATCGAAAGCCACTCAAAAGAGGTTGGATCGATCTCTTCGAATTACAAA
>NC_033622.1:4247920-4339088 GCF_001540865.1 Ananas comosus | reverse complement strand
TTTCCAGTGGCAATTACTGACTTCAGTGAATGCACCACAAGGCCGCAAACTAAAAAGTCAGTGACTAACAATGTAGTAAAGCGAAAGGTAAGTAAAATGTAACTCACTATGACAAGTAGGATTTCTATTTAGCATGATTGCACAAGTAATGAAGCAACGATATCATTGAATTACATGGATTGTGTATGACATGCATCAGCATAGAAGTGCAACCAATCCGATTGTCCTCATGCAATAATAGTAAAGATCCATTGTTTACTATTCTAGTCCAAGTCTACTTTAATAGTTTTAAAGTTCACATAGCAGTTCTGTCACTAAGTCCCAATCATATAAGACCCACCCGAAGGCTGTCTGGCCTGCGCCGTGCTAATGGCCCCGTGGTAGTCAACATCCCCACTCTAGGAATGAGCCTCCCACACGGCAATCCACTTCGGCGCCAATCCGCACGGGCGGCATGTGTCGCGATGGCTATCTCCGGAGTGCCGCTTGTAGGAGCGACCCTCACAAGCATGTGCGAATGAGCACAAATGGCAAGCAAGCAATGATCTGTCTCACAGTACCAAGTCCTCATGTCTAAAAATATGGAATATGTCAAGTATCTCAATGGTCTATCTCTATTCATCATGCTCTCTAACATGAAATATAGCAGATGTACAATGGCTATCATATGTCTCTAAGTTGGAGTTCATAGTTTACTAGTTCCAAGTGCCTCTTGATGATACTTTTTTTGCTACTAAGTCCAAACATAGTATAATGTTTCCCATACATGAACATGAGCTAAATTAGCATACTAGACGAGAATCCATTCGTCCACATGAACCCACTCCACACAGCATACATAACCTTGATTGCTCTACTATAAGAGTGAAATTTAACTTACACATTAGGCATGCATTTTAGCTGTTCTAAAATTCACATAAATTCTAATTAGCATAGGAATGCATTTAAAAATAATTTACGACGAGTTTAGAATGCATAGGGCCATTTCGCCCCATTTCCATGAAGTCAAACCCACGATTTCTCGAACTCCTCGTTTCGCCGAACGAGGTGTCCACTAGCCTCCTAGTACCCTAAGGATGTAGGAACAAGTGTCAAACAAGGCTCACGAACAAAGCTAAGCTCAAACATTAAGCTTCTCTAGCTAGGTTGGAGAAAACTCACGAAAGCTAAAGAATCTCTCTCGATCTCAAAAAGGGAGTTAGATTCCTTCAAATCCAACCTAAATCAAATCTAAACAATCAATTGGTTCTAGAAGCTACAATCAAAAATCCCCATTTTTAGCCCTAAAACTCAAATCTAGGGTTTCATTCAAAGGAAACCTTCAAAACTTAATCCAAAAGGGAGATTAAGTTTACTACCTCACAAGATGCTCTAAACCAAGCTCCAAATCCTCTAGGGTTGAAGGTTGATCTCCAAAAAGCTCCAACCAAGATCTCAAGCTCTCCAATGTGGAAAACCACAAAAGCAAGAAAGAGAAGGAAAAAGAATCAAATCCACAAAGAAAACCATCAAAAATGAGAAGAATCCAAAGGGGAGGAGTTCTCACCTGTTCTCCACTGATCTATGGGCTCAAAGAGCTACAAGGGGCTGGGGTGTGCTTAAATAGAGTTGCCAACAATTGCAAAAACACCCCCACGAAATAGCCCAGAATCTGCATTGTGTACCGGTACACGGGTAAAGTGTACCGGTACACATCCTGCGAAACTGCCCAACCCGAGCCTCGGTTGGCAGAAAAGCTATTGTGTACCGGACAACATCAAGGCGTACCGGTACAAATTCTGTACCGGTACGACCATCAAGGCTGTACCGGTACACAGCCTGGCTGAGGCTAATCCGAGAGTACTCCAACAATCCACCCTTTTGGGATTTTGGTACGGGTTTAAACGCTCGATTCTCGGGATGCAAGCCATAGGTCGGAACACTGTCTACGACTCTTCAGAAAGTTTGGAAAAGCTCGACACACAGATCAAACACTCGAACCTCGCGATTTGCACAGGTCCAGTGTGTTACAAAAATCCCACATTATGCACCTCTACTGTATAAAGTATAAATTTCTACATGCAACACATATATATTATGTACTCCAAAATTCCATCATGTCCTATTGAGCATGAATACACATCCATCTTAGTCTAATAACCATATAGAAGACATAGAGGGAGTTCACCCATTTCGGTAAAGTCAAACCCACCGGATAACCCTTGAACCCCTTTCGTTCCTTCGAACGAAGTTGTCTACCAAGCTTCTAACACCCTAAGAAAAATTCCCAATGGGTTACAAGCTTCGAACCAACATGATACAAAATTCACCAAAAATCAATCATAAAATAGGTGAAAATTACCTTAGATCATGTGGAACTTGTCCAAAGCCCAAATCGAAGCTAAGAAGCTTCAAATCCAACTTATAAGAGTGTTCTACGCTCATCAATTTTATCCTAAAAGCTCAAAATTGGAAAACCCGTCACGCCCAGGGGCCGATTATAAAAGCCTTTTTAAAATCCATTACCATGTTTGAAATCAGAGTTGCGAAAAACGTGCCATTTTTTTTTTCCAACTTGGCCCACGTGACGTACAGATCCGCCGCAAATACAAAATTCCTCTGCCCACTCGGACAGAGTCTCCTTTATATTTACACGGCGTACCAACAGCTACATCAGGATCTCAACCACAATCTACATTTATCAATCAACAATCATCATGCCATGCATTTCCATACAGCTAGCAAGCCTTAGAGATGATGCATGCCTCTAAGTACTCCTTAGGCGCTGGATGATGCAATGCACAATACAATAGTCATCCTATTAAAAGTGCTCCCCAACCGGACGCTTTGCTTTCAAAACTCTAATTCAAACATTCACGAAAACCAATTCGAAAATATTTTGAAAACTGTTTCCCACACGGAAACTCTATTTTGAAAATCGACTACCTCGAGGGGTAGAAAACCACAATGTATAAATTCGTAAATATATAAATCGAGAATCAACTATCCATAAAACCAAAATCACGAATGCAAATCTCTAATCTCAGATCCACAATCTCATGCATAGGAGGAAAACCAACTCATTCAAACATTCAAATATCAGTAATGATCATCTAACTGAACCATTTATTATTAAAACTACTAAGTGCCGAAATGAAAGTAACTAGGGTGACGGTTGCTATACCGGACTAGTTAGATCGTCCTCCCGTCGAGCTCAAAATTCAACTCCTCGTCCATGTCACCTGGGGGAATGGAGGGTGAGAAACCGCAACCATGGTTTTCCATTGGGTACGACAGAGCCACGAAGGCAAGCCGTAATCACCGGAAACCAAAGGAGATATGGTAAACGAATATATATGCTGATATACGAAAATGAACGACAGTAGCTATAACAGATATGATAAGAAACAATAAGTAAACTGCTACTGTATAGAAACAATACGAGAATGCTATATCGGTCCACAGACCTCAAGCATTGCCTGTCACTAATCTGCACCGACCTAATCCATCCGCCCCACAGGACGACCTATCCAGATAAGTACACTTCCGATTAGCGGCCAAACCGATCTGGTGTCATGAATACCCCAAAGTGCTGTGACAAAGTCATGCTGGTATGCTCAAACAAAAACCGGCTAAAGCCGGTGCCTAGGCCAAAGCCATAAATAAGGGCATACAATGCCGAACCATGATCAACCAGATCGAAACACATGACAAAGAAGTCGATGTGTTGCATGGACCCAAGGTCCACAGAGGTGCAATATACAAATGCAAGCCTGCTCTACATGTCTATCCACAACTATCCAAATGCAATCAATGGGATACGATAAACAACGATAAACAAACAACTGACATGTAGAGGCTACGATACTAAATGAAAGAACAGAGAAAGGGTGAAACGATCTCGCCGACTACTAGCTTGAAGCACTCACCTGTCACTGTCGCGTCGGAACACTGGGTACGCACAGAGTCTACCGGACCTAAGAAGATCCACCAGGACAGTATCCAAACCGCTAACCCAAAGCACGAGACTCATAAACCCCCCACACAAGATCCCCGTAATCGGTTTTCCAAAACCGATCATCGTAACTCACCGGAAGTCCCGAAAACCACACCGGGGTGCCGTCGGGACCCACTAAGTGTCCCGAAACTCACCGACTCATACCACGAGTCACCCGCTACCACAAAACACACCAATTTGAATTTCTTGGTAGCAAACACAAGGTAACACAACCAAACAATTATCGTCGAATAATTGTTCGGATCCGGGTTCCCGAAAGTGTCTATTTCAACACCGGAACCCACCGTCGCTCACCTATCATCACCGAACCCACAATGTGATGGTGGTGGACCAGCCAACAAGGCTTAGCGACAACTCACAGGGTAACCAAACGACGTCGGAAGAAATCCGAACTGAAACCGCGTTCTTTCGGCAGATTTTGCCGAAAAACACACCGAAATCGACTCCTCAATTTCCGCGAAGGCTATTGGATCATGGACAATCAATTTAGAGGTCACTACACATGCATACACACTGCCCACAGTAGCCCTAAGGTGCATAATTGCACAAAAGTCCCTCTAATTACATAAAATCCTATCATTTTATGTAATTTGAGAGATCAAGTGGCTCGTTCACGCAAACTGAGGACTTTCAAGGTTTGCTGAGACACGTACCGACAGGTCTCGATTTACCGGAGGCCGTGCTCATGATCCGGAGCACAACGACTCACTGTGGGAGGCGCGGGAGCGACCCAAAATTTTAAATCAAAAGTACTAAAGTGAGAAAGTGTGAAACTATATGGATAGTATTTGAAGTTTACTCTTTATTTATTTCATTGGCACCACCTAGACTTTCAAAATTTTTTATTTAAGTTGTTTCCATTCGAGATTTTGTTAAAATAAACTGTTTTTATTAGCTTTGAATTTGACAGAATCATCATTAATTCAACCAAATATCAGTTTAATTTACTTAAACATAATTCAAAATAAATAAATAAAAGATAAATTTCAAGGGTCCTACTTCAAAATGCCCTGTAGCATAGGGATCAAGTATACGTACATTTTTATCAATAACATTTTGCAGCCACCTACGAGCTTCTAGGGCTAATTAACATTTGAAGTATACCTACTTAAGAAAATGAGTTAAATATAGAATTATACTGCATCTGCAACTTTTTTTTTTTTTTTTTTTTTCAGTTCTCTCTTGAAGAATAAAAAGATGTTGAGCTTTTGCTTGTGGTAATTGATGCAGATTATGTAAATGGAGGTTAAAAAAAAGGTATTGCAGTGGCAAAAATTTATGAAATTGGATTTCCACAATGTTCAAATATTCAAAATTATATTTACTCGTATCAATCATCAAATTGAATGTCTAAGTATCAAAAAAACTACGACTCTTGCAAAATATGTATAATTGTAAACCTCAATTATGCACCCTATTGTTTTTAAAATATTAATATTCGATTTCTCTTCATCGTAAGTGTTGGTTTAAAGGGCCCGAAACTTGACGAGTATTTTTGTAATTAAAATACACATAAAAATATTATTAACAGAGAATTTAGCCACACTGCAAAAATCTCAGTCCTTACAAAAACCCATTAAACTACAAGATGCAGGTAGTGGAAAAATCCTAAACATAGCAACCCATGACCTACAAACCTAGAATAGCGTCATAGATATATGGAAAGGGTTAGTAGTAGCTGATTATATTAGAAACATTTCTACATATAGTGCTGAAGAAATGTATAAATATTTAGAAACATACTTATATAGGAGAATCAACTACAGCCATGTGGGAATAATTTAAAACTCAATGTGAAGAAGAATTTAATCATATGATTGCTTTAGGATGTAATCCATGTAACTTCACTAATAAAGTACATGCGTTAATAATAGGACAAGACCCAAATTCAGGACAAATAGGATTACAAAGTAATGCTTAAATAAATTTAGAACAATTAAGTATTTATAATTGGGTACATATTAAAAAAAATTTAAGTGATTATTACTATTATTTCAGTATTAATGGAAATACATACATTTCATCTAGATATACGTAGAAAATTATTTCTTAAATTACCAGGAGTTTTAGGAAGAGAAATTCAGAACCGACGGGAAAATATGGACGTACATAAACTTAATCCTAATACTTTATGGTCTATAGGTCAAAGAATTCAATTTATAATGACCATATATATTACAAGAAAAATATGCAAATATCCAAATACAGAAACAACTAAATGAGTATTCTTTTTGCAAAGACACTTTTTGCAAAGACGTAATTTACACTCCACAACAATATGATAAACTACCTTCTCAGTCATCCCAACGATACTATCCTAAACAACAACATAAATTCAAGAAAATCCGTGCGAGGCTACTATGCTTCTGAAAGCACGGACCCTTCCGTGCTTTCAGATCATTTTTAATGTTTCAACTTTCGTATCGTCGATCGGCTCCGTTAAACTTGATTTAGAGTATTTGAAGTACCTAGAAAATAAATTTTATGATTTTTCGATATCATTTGCCTAGTGATCAAAAGGACTCAAAATTAACTAATTTTAATGGCCGTAGTGAGCTATATGCAAGTTTAACGGTATAGAAATATACAAATCACGTGAAATTTTGATAGAAAATTCTTTATACTATATAAAATAAAATCAATATCTTTGATCTAAAATTTTAATATCATATTATCACGTTTTGTAAGATTTTTATTTTCAGCCGTTGATTTTAAGCCCCTTCGTTCACTAGGCAATAATATCGAAAAATCACATAATTTATTTTCTAGATACTTCAAATACTCTAGATCAAGTTTAACGGAGCCGATCGACGATTCGAAAGTCGCAACAAGAAAAATAACCTAGAAGCACGGAAGTCTCCGTGCTAAAAAACTTATTTAAACAAAGATAAACATGTTCACAAATTTAGGGGGGATAGGACATACAAGAATAAACTCCATTGCTTTACTGGTGGAAGTACAGAACATTTTGCGAACACATGTCCAAAAAGAATGAATAAAAGAGATAGAAATGCATTAGTAGTAGAAGAAACCCAAGAAAATCTATTAGCAGTATATGAGTATATATCTGATACAGAATCCATATATTCTATTATAAGTATAGACACTTATAATGATGAAAATTCTTCAGACGAAGAAGAACAAAATGATTTTATAATTGAGATAGCTGAAAATCAGAATTTAATACAATTTGATGCATTACAACATTTAAATTTTATCCATCTAACATTAGTGAACATTATGAGACCCTGAATAGTCTTATATATAAAATATAATAGAACTAAAACTCTTAACCCGGCTTAAATATTTTGGATGGTAGCGTGGCCCAAGAGGCTAAGAGAGTTAAGCGTGCTAGGACGAAAATAGTTCTAGGATGGGTGACTCCCTGGAAAGTTAGGACGTCACAGTTGGTATCAGAGCAAATTAACAGCCGAAAGTGTGAAATGAGTCTCGGCAGAGCCTGGGAGGTTAGCGAGATGAGTCTCACGTCGCAGCCTGACAGAGACGTTAGGTCTTAAAGGAGGGGGTGAGATTGTGAGACCCCGAATAATCTTATATATAAGATATAATAAGGCTAAAATTTTTAACCCGACTTAAACATTTTGGATGGTAGCATGGCCCAAAAGGCTAAGAGAGTTAAGCGTGCTAGGACGGGAGTAGTCCTAGGATGGGTGACCCCATGGGAAGTCGGGGCGTCACAGTTATAAACAGTAGTCATAATAAATTTTCAAGACGATAAGTAAATTTTCAAGATAGGATAATCATTATTACACATTAACTTTGAACATATAAACAAAAAAGATAATTTTTTTCCCGATCAATTAAGCAGAGGAATTCTAAGATATGATTTTACTAATTACAATCTTCAAAAAGTGTTTCAGAACAAAATATAATCAAACAAAATAATACAATAATCCAATTAATATTAGATCTCGATAAAAAATTAGATTCATACGGAGTCTTAATTATACAACAAGCATCTACAAAAACTACTTAACATAGAGTTGATAGAAGAGTGTAGATGTTTTCGGTGATGCCTGGGGTGATCTTGTGATTTTGGAGAGAATCTTGAGCTGTAAAGTTTCCATTATTGGTGAGAACTGTAATGCTTTTGATGATTGGTCCTTTTGCTACTGTTTGCTTTTTGTTTGCTTTTGATGATTGGTCCTTTTGCTACTGTTTTCTCATTGATAGGGATGAAACGAGCCGAGGTCGAGCAAGCTTACCTCGGCTCAAATTCGGCTTGAAATTAATTTCGAGCCTAAATTTAAGCTCAAGCTTGAATTGAAATTAATTCGAGCCGAGCTCGAGCGAGCCTAATTTCGAGTCGAGCGAGCTCGAGCCCTAAACGAGCTGCTTGAAATTCTCAACATCATACGATCAATAGTTTAATTTGTATAGAACATTATCTATAATTTGATATAAAAATATGTCTATAATAGTTCAAAGTACAAAATAATTATATAAAATATAGTATTATAATATAAAAAAAATAATTTATGAATTGAATATCTAATCTTTTCCGCCTCACATATTTTTTCTTTCGCCTTCAATCTCCATATTATTCATTTTTATTTATACAATAAAAAATAAATAAATTATATTGATAAATATTGGATTAAATTATTCAATCATATATAACTAAAATTAAAATTTTATACGAATATTTAATTTTTTAATTTAAAAATAGTCTGTATATTTCTCAAGCATACAATTAATAACAAGGTAGGCAACGGCGGACACATATTGTTACTTGGTAATTTGGAGAGTTTCCGGCTTCGCCACTTAGGGTGAGAGACAGAAAAAGAGAAAGAGAGAAACATATTGATATTGAAAATTTAAAGCTCTGTGAAAGAAAGAAAGAAAGGAAAAATGTATAAGTTTAGTGAAATTTTGCTTTTTAATTTGTCTATTGGGTTTATTTTTATGGGTCAACAACATTGGTCCAATTTTAACTAAACTCAGATTATCCACTCAGCCTATATATAATTAAAATATATTATATTTATATATTTTTTAAGTAGTGTTTTGAAAAGATAAAAGTTCCTGTGTAGGGAACAGTTTTCAAAAGATTTTCTGTGGATTTTGTATCTTAGTATTTCAAAACCTGTTTCTGTGGTTGAAAATATTTTAACTGATAGATGTGGATTTATATTTAAATAGCGAATGTATATTTGTGAATCTGTGGTGAATGGTGTATGAATATATATCTGTTGGTCATTTGTATGATCATTTGGTTGTGGTTGTATAATGTTTGAACTCTTGTACTTGTGCGACGCCGTACAAATACAGGGGAGACTCTGTCCGTGTGAACAGTGGATTTTGTGTATTTGTGGCGGATCTGGCATTGGGCCACTAAGGGTCAGATTTTCAAAAAAAAAATTTCAGACGCTTTTCCGCTCCTTTTAACTATAAGGGACCCCGGGGCGTGACAGATTAAAGTGGTATCAGATACCAGATACACTATACTCCTACACATGATACTAAGTATGGAAAACATCTGAGTAGAGTATTAAAAGATAGCGGAAAAGCGTCTGAATTTTTTTTTTTTTTGAAAACCTGACCCAGAGTATGCAGATCCGCACAAATACACAAAATCCACTGTTCACACGGAAAGAGTCTCCCCTGTATTTGTACGGCGTCCGCACAAGTACAAGAGTTCAAACATTATACAACACAACCAAATGATCATACAAATGACCAACAGAATTACATTCATACACCATTCACCACGGGTTCACATTAATACAGTAATATTTAGATATAAATCCACATCTATCAGTTAAATATTTTCAACCACATAAACAGGTTTTTGATACTAAGATACAAAATCCACAGAAAATCTTTTGAAATCTGTTCCCTACACATGAACTTTTATTTTATAAACGCGAGGGGTAGAAAACCTTTTATTTTACAAAATCCAAAAATCCTTTTATTACATTCATGAAAATCCACATATTCAAATGTAATAAAAATACTGAACCAGGTAAACTATCTAAACTATGTCAACAGAATAGTAAGGGTAGAAACTAAACAGAACAACCTGGGTCGGAATATCTATCGACCGCTACGTACGTATCTCGCATCTCGTCCCAATACACATCGCCTGCGATACCTAAAAAATGGTGGGGGAGGTGAGAACATGTAAACATGTCTCCCCTCCCAGTGGGTACCGCAAGCCGAAGAAGGCGAGGAGTACTCACCGGATCAGGAAGAGCTATACAACAACACGGGTCAGTGGAAATACAGTAGGAACAATAGTAAACGAAAGAGATGTATAAGGTACTTAGTAGATATACTACATACAGTAGCAATAAACTGACAGAAAGTAAGAACTAGACTGAATAACGGCTACCGCTACTGTAACTGGAACCGAAAGTATACATGAATATCTACTATAGCAGCAAGACAACTATAAAGTAAGAACTGTAAGTATGCATGCAACTACTGCTACTATAGACATATGCGTCAACCGGTCAAGAAGCCCAAAAGTACCAAATCTGAAACCAATGCTCTCTTGGTCAGCACCGCAGACCTCAAGCCAGTGCCACTACTACTCTCCAGTGCATATAACCTCTCTAGGGCTCACGGGTTGTCACCATTCAACCACTTTTCCGGAAAAGAACACTCCTTGCGGTGGATCAGACCGCCAGTGTTCGTGAAATGCGACGAGTATCGGGCGATCAATGCAATATGCTCAATGATCAACCGTCGGCAACCAGCCGACAATCCTGCCCCCCAGGGCCCATCGACCGCATAGGTCGTCAACTGTAAAGAAGCACAAGAACCGACCACTCAGGTCAACTAGGCTGGGACAACATCGACATCCTCTCAAACATATGCAAATACTGCTCAATGAACCACAATGACTGACCACTCAAATCAACTAGGATATGAAACTCGACCAATCACGTCACAAGTACAGGATATGAAACTCGACCAATCATGTCACAAGTATAGGATATGAAACACGACCAATCACGTCACAAGTATAGGATATGAAACTCGACCAATCATGTCACAAGTATAGGATATGAAACTCGACCAATCACGTCACAAGTATAAGATATGAAACTCGACCAATCATGTCACAAGTATAGGATATGAAACTCGACCAATCATGTCACAAGTATAGGATATGAGTAAAGTATAATCATCCGTCGGCAACTAACCGACAATCCCACCCCTCAGGGTATACCGACCTCAACGGTCATCAGACAACAAAGGTCGAGGAACTCACCGAATAAGTCACAAATACTGAATACTAGAATCGA
Organism: Ananas comosus; assembly: GCF_001540865.1. Taxonomy (NCBI): domain Eukaryota; kingdom Viridiplantae; phylum Streptophyta; class Magnoliopsida; order Poales; family Bromeliaceae; genus Ananas; species Ananas comosus. The sequence continues at coordinate 4,327,817 of NC_033622.1, read as the reverse complement.
CCGACTAGATCGCTAATCTCACAGATAATTACGGAATCGCTCTACTATAAATATGAAACAGGTTATGCAGAATAGCTAAGTAGAGCAACAAGGAAACATGGTATCACATACAGATAGACTATACTCCTACACATGATACTAAGTATGGAAACATCTGAGTAGAGTATAATCAAACAACGTGGGTGTAATGTAAACAATAGAGGTGCAAAGCTCAACATATAATATAAGCATGGATAATAACAAAAGAGCAAGGGTAAGAAACCATCACCAAGCGTGCACCACTGTACCACGTCGGATCGAAGTACCCACCTGTACAACTGTCACGCCTGTTTCCTGACTGCAAAAGAACGTCAACCGGACCTAAGGAGGGTCCACTGGGTTAGTGTCTAACCCACAACTAAGAAACCCTAAAAATATAACCCCATAAATAAACCCACAAGAATCGGTTTCCCAAACCGATCGTCGTAATACGTCGAAAATCCCGTAATCGCACCGAGACTCTGCCGGGACCCACGGACTATCCCGGAAGGCACCGACTCGTACCACGAGTCACCCGCTGCCCCTAAATACAAATTTACGTGTGACTTGGCAGCAGAGACCTTAACTCACTCCAAAACGATTATCGTCGGATAATCGTTCCGATCCGGGTTTCCGGAAGTGTCTATTTCGACACCAGAACCCACCGTCGCTCACCCGTCATTTCTGAACTCTCGAAATGATGTGAGTGACCAACCAACAAGGCTCAGCGACTACACAATAGCTCACGAAACATCGTCGGAATAATTCCGAACCAAAACCGCGTTCCGTCGGCGGATTTTGCCGACAAACGCACCGGAAATATATTTTCGATCTTCGCAAAGGTCCGGGGCCTTGGACAATCAGTCCAGAGGTCACCCACAGCTCATCCATGCTGCCAACAGTAGCCACGACGAACCAAGATGCATAAAAGCCCTCCCAACTACCCAAAATCGCATTATTTCATGCGATTTCGGCGCTTTTATAGTTCGTTAACACAAACCAGAAGTCAAACAGCCAAGACGTGACTCCCGCTAACAGGTCTCGGCGTGTCGGAGGTCGTGCTCACCTTTCCGAGCACCACTGGCCAATGTAGAGAGCGCGGGAGTGACGCGAAAGTCTGCGAACAGCGCGCACAGCATGAAAAACATGCTTATCTCGCTAACCAGGGGCTCGCTGACCCTAATAGAGGTGAGCACTGTGATCAGCACTGACTGAGGATCACCGTGCTCACATCCAGAGGCATCGGAACAGCCTCGGGTCGCCGGAACAGTATACACAACCCCAAACAGTGCACAATAATTGCAATACAAGCTTACCGGAGCTAGGCAGGGCTCGAGGTGGCCGGCGGCGGCCGGACGGCGGACAGGCCGGCGAGGGGAAGGTGCTCCAGGTCAGAGGAGGCCGGGGCTCGCGTCAACAGGCGACGGGAGGCGGCGACGGGAGGCGGCGACGACGGCGGGCATCGATGCCCTAGTTGTACAACCCGAGGAGAGCATGGGCTCACCACGGTTGACAGGGAGCTCCGGCGGCGGGTTAGCCGGCGGTGGATGGGTGCGGCCGGCCAGGCGGAGCCGGCGCTCACGCTGGCCGGCGGCGGAAGGCGGCGATGGCAACGCTGGAACAACCCGAGCCCGTGCGGGTTCACCTCGGCTCCTAGGGCAGCAGCGGCCACGGCGGCGACTGGAGGAGGGTCGGGGCGACGGCGGCACGTCGCCGGAGGTGGAGGAAGGGCGACTCGGCCGGCGGGGAATGGCGGTGGCGCGCGGAGGCAGAGCTAGCCCCGGCTCGACCCGCACTCGGTCTGGGCGGCCGCAGAGAGCCCACGCGGCGGCCAGCGGTGGCTGGAGTGACGGGGCGGCGAGCGGGAGGTCGCCGGAGGCTGAGGGATGACGGCGCGGCCGATCTGGAGTGGCGGCGGCGCACTAGCCTCGAGCCCACCCGTGCTCGGTCTGGGCTGACCGAGGGTGGCCGCAGAGAGCAGGGGCGGCACCGGCGGCCCACGGGCATGGTCGGGGTCGGCGGAGGGAAACGCCGGTGGTCGACCTCGGCCAGAGGAAGGTGGCGCTCAAACTTATATGACTCCTAAAGACCCCAACCACAATGTGGTGGAGTGGTTGGCCGAGAGGGAGGGAGAGGGTAGTGCGGAAGGGTTTTCCGGTGGCCGGAGGGGCATGCCGGCGGTCAGGGCGCGCGCACGGTTGGGCAGGAATGCAGGTGTGGCGGCTAGGGTTCGGTTCGGCTAAGGAGAAGGCCAAAAGCTAGGGTTTCCTCATGAAACCCTAGTGCAACTACTATTTACATATGTACATTTGCAAGATAGTCCTCCCAGGGATAATATTCTCAGCCAAGTCCCTCACAGCGCGCGTATTTTACACATACGCACCTCCATGTCCGATCTCACGCAATTCGGCACATAAAATATAGGGTCTCTTCGCGATTTATCCGTTTTGCCACTTTGACCCCCTCAGCGAACATCTCGTAATTCCCGGAGATCCGTCCGTCGGATTTTCGATCCGACAGCGCCATCGCGTTCAGCACGACGGAGACAACAAAGCTGCGATTTCGTTTCACCTCGATCGACCACGGATTCACGACACAATCCAATCTTTCTTTCCAACAGAAGAAAATAACGCATAAATACATATAAAATATGTATTTTTGGATTTTCTCGAAATTCGTGCGTCAAACTCAAAAACCGGTCGAAACGAGCTATTGGATCGCTATGAACGGAGTCCGATACGCGTAGAAAGCCAACTCTACTCCGTGGCTTCACCGAAAAACCGGAGTTACTATTCACTTAAGTGAAAACTAATAATCGCGTAACTTCTCCGTTTTAGCTCATTTTCTCCTGAAACTTGACGAGTGCTTATATAGTTAAATTACACACATAAACAGCATCAACAGAGAGTTTAGTAGCACTGTAAAAATCTCAGTCCTTACATATATATATATATATAGTGTAGAATTACTATGCTATCGAAAATATAGAGATTGAGTAGTCCCTACAAGGTAGTCCCTACAAGGTAATAATAGTATTAATCCGAAGATAAGAAATGATTAAAGGGGTTGATCTAAGAATCAAAAAATTATAAGGACTGAAATTTTGACAGTGCAGCTAAACTCTCTGTTGACGATGTTTCTGTGTGTAATTTAATTACATAAGTACTCGTCAAGTTTCAGGAGAAAATGAGCCAGAATGGAGAAGTTACGCGACCAGGACCGATGACTTAAAGTGAATAGTAACTCTGGCTTTTCGAATGAGCTAGTGAGTAGAGAAGGGTTCTGGTGTGTATTGGACTCCGAACATAGGACTCCAATAGCTCGTTTCGAACGGCTCGACTATTCTGAACCCAATGGCACTGACGGAATTGGGTTCTGATGCTCGGTTGTCGAGAAAAAGGGGTTTGATTGATTTCACATATATTAATATAGGCGGTTATGTGGTGGAAACAAAGAGGGATGATTTCGTCGTGAATCGGAGAACAAATAGAACGAAACAAAATTGTAGATTCAATGCCCCAGTCATGCTGAATGCGCTGGCGTGATCCGTTCAGAAATTCGACGCACGGATCTTCGGGAAACGCAAATTGTTCGCAGAGGGATCGAAATCGGCAAAACGGTGAAAATCACGAAAGTGCTTATATTTTATGTACCGTTTCACGTAATTTTGAACGTCGAGGTGCTTACGCGCATATTACACCCGTGGTAAAGGACTGGACTGAAAATAGAAAGACTTGGGGGACCTTTCTATACTTATTCACTCTATATAAGTTTAGGTATTAGGGTTCCAAACAGGAAACCCTAACCCTAGCCGATCCAATGCCTTAGCTGCGCCCCGAGCAGCTTCCTCCACCTCCTTGTTCCTCCCTGCGTGCACCCCGGCCGCCAGTGAGCTCTTCCGGCCGCCGGAGAAAGGCCTACTTTGTTCCCCCCCCTCCCCCCCACTTTTCCTTCCACCCTCCTTAGCCACCAAGCTCGGGAAGGCACCTAAACCTATGCAACCATCTTCCCTTTGCCGAGATCCATCTCCAGCGTCGTTCCCGCCGGCCGCCGCCATCCCCGGCCGCCGCCGGCGCTGATAGGTTGAGCTGCTGCCGGCAGGATCTATAGTAGGCCGAGCTGGGATCACCCTGGTCCCCGCGCGCTGCTCCTGCCTTTGATCGGTCGCGCTGCCATCCGATGACCTCCGGCACCCCTCTGCTGGCCATCCCGTCGTCCTGGAGCGTCGCCGGCCGCCGCTCGAGCCCCTGCGGCCGTCCAGAACCTATGCGGCCGAGGCTGGGTCCTCTTTGTCCTCTCGTGCCGCCGCCGCCATGGATCAGCCTCCCTGCCTTCCCCCAGACTCCGGGGACCTCCCGCTCACCGACGCTCGCCATCCCGGCCATCTCCGTGGACCGCCGGCCGCCGCTCCTCCATCCTGCGGCCGCCTAGACCCGTGCGGGCCGTGGTCGAGTCCCCTCGGCTTCCAAGCACCGGCGCTGCCCAACGACGGGTGCACCAGCTTCCCCTCGACCTCCGGCGACGGATCGTCGACGTCCCGTGCTCCTCCGGCCGCCGCACTGCCGTCGGGGACTTGTACAACCCGAGAGCAAGCGCGGGCTTGATCTACGCCGTCGCACCACCGGCCGCCTCCCGTCACCGACTAGCAGTTGCCTTCGACCCCACCGACTGGCCGCACCCTTCCCCGGCCGGAGCGCCCGCCGTCCAGCCGCCGGCGACCAATCCTAGCTCTACTGCTCAGGTTAGGCTGCATTTAAATTCCTGTGCACTGTTCTGGGGTTCCGATCGCCTTTTCGGCAATCCGAGGGCACTCCGATAAATGGGAAAGTGAGCACGATGATCCTGGGTTCGTGCTGAACATCGTGCTCACCTCCGTTAGGGTCATATATGCCCTGGTTTGTGTATTCGACGTGATTTAAGCGATGTGCGCACTATTTTGCTGAATTTCATGTCGCTCGTGCGCGTGCTACAGTGGCCGAAAGTGCTCCGAAAGGTGAGCACGGCCTTCGGCACGCCGAGACCTGTCAGCGGGAGTCTCATCTTGGCTGATTGACTTCTGGCTTGGGTTGACGGACCATAAAACGCCGAAATCGCATGAAATAATGCGATTCTAGGAAAATAGAAGGGCTTTTATGCATTTTGGCTCATCGTGGCTGCTGTTGACAGCATTTGTGGATAGTGGGTAACCTCTGGACTGATTTTCCAAGGCCTTGGCCATTTCGTAAATCAAATATTAATTTCCGAGGCGTTTCTCGGCGAAATCCGCTGGAACGCGGGTTCGGTTCGGAATTATTTCGACGGTGCTTCATGAGCTATTGTGTAGTCGCTGAGCCTTGTTGGCTGGTCACTCGCGTCACTTCGAGAGTTCAGAAATGACGGGTGAGCGACGGTGGGTTCCAGTGTCGAAATTGACACTCTCGGGAACCCGGATCGGAACGATTAGCCGACGATAATCATTTCGATGCGATGCCTTGTGTTTGCTGCCAAGTTCCATTGGATATTAGTGTTTAGTGGCAGTGGGCGACTCATATTATGAGTTGGTGAGTTCCGGGATAGTTCGTGGGTCCCGACGGAGTCCCGGTGCGGTTTCGGGACTTCCGGCGAGTTACGGTAGTCTATTTTGGGAAACCGATCTCCGTGGGTTTGGTTGTGGGGTTGTGATTTCAGTGTTGATTATTTGTGGGTTAGACACTAACCCAGTGGACCTTCCTTAGGTCCGGTTGATGTTCTTTCACAGTCAGGAGACAGACGCGACATCCTTACAGGTGGGTACTTCGATCCGACGTCAATACAGTGGTGGACGCTCGGTGATGGTTTCTTACCCTTGCTCCTTTATTATTATCCATGCTTATACTATATATTGAGCCTAGCACCTACGTTGTTTGGTTATACTCTACTCAGATGTTTCCATGCTTAGTATCATGTGTAGGAGTAGAGTAGTTTATCTGTATGTGATACCCTGTTTTCTTGTTGCTCTACTTGTCTGTTCTACATATCCTGTATCATGTCTAGAGTAGAGCGGTTTCGTGACTATCTGTGAGATGGTGACCTAGTCGCTTAGTGCATTGTATCTGTTTTTGTGACCTGATTGGTCGGTCATTGTATCTCGTGTCGGTTCCTTGACTTCTGTTATCGATGACCGTTGAGGTCGGTGTACCTTGAGGGGTTGGATTGTCGGCCAGTGGCTGACGGTAGTTCTGAATTTTAGTGATACATGATGTGACATTGTATGACCTATTGGTCGGATTAAGTATATAGTTAGTTGACCTTGAGTAGCCAGTACTTGCATATGTTTGAGAGGATGTTGAGTGGTTCCATCCTAGTTGACCTGAGCGGTCGGTACTTGTGTTTCTTACAGTTCGATGACCTATTGGTCGGTGTGCCCTGAGGGGCAGGATTGTCGGCTGGTTGCCGACGGCTTACTATTGAGCATTCAGCATTGATCGCCACTGCTTGTACGCATTTCACGAACACCAGCGGTTTGGCCACCGCAAGAGAGTGTTCTTTTCCGGAAAAGAGGTTGGGAGTGCCAACCCGTGAACCCGGGTGCTTTATGCGAGGGTTATATGCTTTCGGACCCGGGTGCTTTATGCGAGGGTCAGATACCTTTCGCATCCGGGTGTTCTATGCGAGGATCACGTATAGGTTGAGCAGTTGTGGCACAGGCCTGAGGTCTACGGACCAATAGGGCAGTTTCTAGATTGGGTATATTTGGACTTATCGTCTGGTTGACGCATATAGCTATAGTAGCGGTTGTTGCTTGTATACCTTCACTTCTTTCTTTACATTGTCTTGCTACTATAGTTTTGTTGCATGTATATATTCAGTTGTTCATTACAGTAGCGGTAGTTGTACTTTCATTTGTATATATATATCTCTTTCGTTCATTATTATTGCTACTGTATTTCCACTAATCTGTACTGTTGTTTAGCTCTTCCTGATCTGGTGAGTACTCCTCGCCTTCTTCGGCTTGCGGTACCCACTGGGAGGGGAGACATGTTTATATGTTCTCACCTCCCCCACCATTTTTCAAGTATCGCGGGCGGTGAAAGTTGAGACGTGACGTGAGATACGTTTGTAGCGGTCGATAGAACTTACGACCCAGGTTATTCGGTTTAGTTTCTACCCTTATTATTCTGTTGATATAACTTAGATAGTTTATATGGTTCAGTATTTTTATTACATTTGAAAATGTGAATTTTCATGAATGTAATAAAAGGAATTGTGAATTTTACGAAATGAAAAATAATTTTCGACCTCTCGTGGTAGCATGTTTTAAAGATAAACAGCTTTCAAAAGAGTTTTCTCGTAGTTTTTATGTTTAAACACTGAATAGTAAATATCTGGTGAATGGTGAATGAATGTTGAGTTTTGTCTATTCAAGTATTGTGGTTGTATCCTGGTTGTACTCTGTTTGGACATCTTGTACTTGCGCGACGCCGTGCAAATACAGGGAAGATCTGTCCTTGTGAACAGTGGACTCTCTGTATTTGTGGCGGATCTGGCATACCCTGGAGGTCAGGTTTTCAAAAAAAAAAATTCCGCTGTATTTTTAACTACAAAGAGACCCCGGGGCGTGACAAAAATCTAAAGCACCAGATCCTCTATACTCAAAATTCAAGCCTAATTCAAACGAGCCAAGTAATACTCAAGCTCGGCTTGAAATGAATTTCGAGCCTTTTTTCTTGTTTAAGCTCGGCTCATTTAATTTCGAGTCGAGCTCGAGCGAACCAAATATCGAGTCGAACGCGAGTCGAACACGAGCCGGCTCGCTCATTTGCCAGCCCTACTTATTGATGACTTGTGTCGCCTTTGCCTTTAATAATTGAAGATGCTCGGGTCACACAGGGGTGGTTTTAGTTATCCCCTAATTTTTGCCTGTAAGTCGGGTTGAGTAATTATGTATTTTATATATATATATATATATATATAGAATTATGCTCCTATACTATCAATAGTACCAAGCCCTTGGTACTATTGAGTTTTTGGCCATTGGATGAAAGGATGTGCGGTTAGGATGATAGTGGTCCCCTAGGGTTGAGTGGGTGGTTGGTTTAATAGTATAATCTAACGGGTGGAAATGATCATAGGGTAGATCTAACGGTAGAAAACTCTATAGTACCAAAGGCTTGGTACTATCAATAGTATAGTAGCCGGACTCTATATATATATATATATATAGGCCATGGCTACTATACTATTATGAGTATTGGAACCTTACTACTCATAAATTGTTTTCAATGATAGAGCTTCCGAATCGACGATCCACTCAGTTAAATATGATCTAGAGTATTTGAAACTTCTAGAAAATAAATTTCGTAAATTTTCGAAATCATAATAAAATCCATCAAACGGGCATAAAATGAACGGTCAAAATCGAACGACGTCTTAAAAATGGATGATCGGATTCTTCAATTCAAGATCGGAGTTAGTGATCTTTATCTTTGTAGTGACTAGAATTTTCTATCAAAAATTCAACAAATTCCGATTTTTTTATACCGTTAAACTAGCAAGTATTCCATAACGGCCGTTAAAAATTGTCAAATTCGTGACCTCTTGATTGTAAGGTAAATGATATCGAAAAATTATGAAATTTGATTTCTAGAAGTCTAAAATGCTATAAATAACGTTTAACGGTATGGATCGTCGATTCGGAAGCTCTATCATCGAAAACAACTTATGAGTACGAGGGCGATCGTACTTTATAATAGTATAGTAGCCTGACCCTATATATATATATATTATATATATTATAATATATATATATATACTAGTAAATGTACGTGCAAATACACGTAATAATTATTAGAAAAGTTATAATTTTAAATTATTTTTAATTTTAGGCCATATTTTATATGATTGCTAAATATGTATCTAAAAAATTTAAAATAATAAACCGCTTATAAGAAAGATATGCTTTAAATGATAAATAATTAATAATAATCTCTAATGCAAATTACTTTTGAAATTAAATAGAAAATAAAATCTGTTAGGAAATAAATTTTGAAATTAAATAGAAAATAAAATCCGTTCTTAAAAGAAAATATATTTTGAAATTAAATAGATAATATCTAAAAAGATATTTAAAATAAAATAGGAAATTCTTTTATAGGATTTTCACACCCGTAATCTGTTTATAGAAAATTTACTTTTGAAATTAATAGAAAATTTATATTTTAGGGATTTTGCAACATCAGTAATCTGTTATAGAGAACTTAACTGTTTCTATTTCTATTTTTATTCTTATATTTAAAATTTTTCGTACGGAAAGAGAAAAATGAGCGCTAATTTTTCCGCCGAAAAATGGGTCTGTCGACAGACCCAAATTTGAATATACGTGCTTTTATATATAGTATAGATATATATGTAAAATACTATATTTTACCACCATCAAATCTACAAAATTTAGCATTTCAGTATAATTTGCAAATTAAAATATTTTACAATTCTATTTAATAAAAAAATTTTATAAAAAAACAAATTTGGTAAATTACACTTTCCATCCTCAAACTATGATGCGTCTGATACTTTCGTCCTCAAAATTTTGTTTACTATAATTTTTCACTCGAACTAGAGGCCACTGACACTTTTGTCCTCATATTTTAATTACCTATAATTTTGGTTCGGGCTATAAAGCATGTCACATTTTAATCTTCGAACTTTTTGAATTGTAACAATATCATATTTGATGATCCAACAATATTTAAAATGCTGCATTAATTTGATATTAATAATCTATCCATATTATTAAAAAAAATAGGCCGTGAAACTTAATTCCAATAATTTAGCGAGTCAAGTACCAAAATATACACACGCCTTATCGACCGCGCCAAGGATTACACCTAATTAAAGTTCGAGGACTAAAATGTAATGTGTAGTATAGTTTAGGATTATTTGCATACATGTCCCTGTAAACATAATGAATTACAGAAATATCCCTTCAAAACAAAAACTCCATAAGTTGTCCCTCCAAAAGTCTTAAGTTATGCAAATATGTCCCTGCCGTCTAGATCTGTTAGAAAATTTTTGTTAACCACGGTTAAAATATTTAACTATGATTAATTATAATATGAATTGACGTATTTACCCTTCTTCCTCTTCCTCCTCTTCCTCTTTCTTGGCGAACCCTCTTTCTTTTCTTCTTCCCTCTTCCTCTTCTCCCTTCTTCTTCCTTTTTCCTTCTTCCTCTTTCTCTTCCCTCTTCTTCGTCACCGGCGAGGGCGAAGAACCTCGTCGGGATCGGCCTCGGAAAGGCGGGCGAGGTTCTGGATGAGAAGCTCGAGGGCGTTGTTGTCGACGAGGGCGGCGACGAGGGTGTGCGCGGAGTCGTCGTGGTCGCCGAGGATGTCGGCGTCGGTGTGGAGGGAGACTACGTCGACGGCAATGTCGGCGATGTCGTGGCCGAGGAGGCCGACGAGGGAGGGGACGGCATTGAGGGCGACGAGCTCCGGGTAGAGCCCCGGTGCCCCGGCGTTCTTCCCTCTTCTTCGTCGCAGGCTAACCCGACCCCGCGCCGCTGCCGCAGTCGTCCTCTTCAGCGGTTCGAAGAGGAAGAGAAAGAGAAAGGGAAGAGGAAAACTTTTGGAGGGATATATTTGTGAGGGTAAAATGGTCATTTTACGAATCCACTGTTAAAAAATAAACAGATCACTAACGGATGTTAACCGGAGGGACATATCTGCATAACTTAGGACTTTTGCAGGGACAACTTATGGAGTTTTCGTTTTGCAGGGATATTTTCGTAATTCACTATATTTACAGGGACGTGTATGCAAATAATTCTATAATTTAAGCCAAAAATTATAATAAATTAAAATTTGAGGACTGAAAGTGTAATTTACCCTCGAACAAAAGGTAAAATTATATAACAATTAACAACATAATAAAACTTTTCCAATGCAAAATGACAAAATAAAAAAATTTCTCAGACCTTTTGAACACAGAATGCCGAAGCATAAATACTTTAGATTTTTCGAATACAGTACGACGAAGCATGTAACACGTTGGGCCACAAGACGGCTAGTTGAAGTTTTCATCCTATGTATAAAATTTCAAAATAATATCCATTATGTTATTCAAAACTTCAAAATATCTTATATATTTTTTTCTGGAGGATCAAAATATACTTACTGATTTAAATAATTTTTTCAAATATCTTCATTTTTGCTCCGGTTTACTAATAAGATTTAATTTCGAAAAAGTATTTTGACAATTTCAAAATAAATTTAAAAACTTTGATAAGTAGAAAAAGGTAAATAATCAAAAGATTCCCTACAATTAATTCATCATGGCCCACTGCACTGCACTCAAGTGCTGATGGGAGATGTTAAGAGGAAAGATGCTTCTTGGTTGCTGCACTGTACGTCCATATCATCCCTCACTCCTCAAGCCCTAAATCTTCTGCTTCAAGAGCTTCTTTGGTTGCAGTATTTTTCCTAGTTAAATTTCAGATTAATTATTTTGGAGCAGCTCCCTCTTCAATATATATCTCCCTTTTGGATCTGTGGTTAGTTGTGCATCTTCTTCTACTTGTTCTTTTTAATTAATGTTTATTCTCTTTGCTATCAGCTGGCTTAGTTCTTTAAAGCACAAAGCGTCTTTGTTGGTTAACATATATATTGTTTGGATTTACTTGATCTTTGGTAACAAAATAACGAAAGATAATAATTAAGATAGAATAATTTGGCCTTAATTATATATACTTTCACTTCATTTTTAATGATTGAGCATCTAAATCGATGATCAATACCATGCAAGATGCTAAATTAAAAGATACATATGTAGATAAACTTTCTAGAAAAAGAGTTTTATGAGTTTTAAAATTTATTTTCAGGTCAGCCAAGTTGGCATATATATATATAATATGAAAGGTCAAATCTAGCAACCTTCTAAAAATATAATTAAAAAAAAATCTTAAATTCACAATCTTGGTTATAGAGCTTGATCTGAATAGTTGAGAGGGTTTTATTTCTTTGCAGTTAAACAAGAAGAAAGTGTCTTGTTTTACTTGTTAAATTATCAATTTTGAAACCATTTGATCACTAGGTAAATGATAACGACAAAAAATAAATTTCAGGTCGTAAACCATTCAAATAATCTAGATCATATTTAATGATATGCAACATTTAGTTTAATGCCTCATCATCAGAAAAAAAAAAAAAAAAAAAAAAAAAAAGAAAAAAGTATCAAAGTCATTTCACTTAAGAAATACTCCTGCTGAACTAACAAAGATAACAATTATTTCAGAAAAAAAAAAAAATAGTTATACGTCAAAACTTGTAATGTAGAACTTCTACAAATTGCAAAACAAATCACAGAAGTTGAAATAGAACTTTTAGATTCAGGTTTGATAATAGGCAGTATGAATTTTGAGGCAATAAAATTTAACATATTAAAATACGGGAGTTTCAGGAGTCTAAAATTTAAGTTCTTATATTTCTATCAAAACAAAACTATTTGAAAAAGCACTAATAGTTTCTTGCTCAAATGACTTATCGTCCTGATATATATTAACTTAATTATGAACAACAAGAGGGCTTCAAAAGAAACTCGATTTATAATTATTAATTGTAAAATAATTTACAATCATGCTTAATACGATACCATCTACTCATTGGTTAGCAGCAGATTGATTTACTTTGCAACTCTTTATTGATTTCATACTCCTCTAAAGGACTTTTTCACAACTTGCTCTACAAATATACATTGAGGTCAAATTCAGTATGACTAGTTATGATGAATCTTTCGTCTCAAAATTTTGTTAAATTGAATCTCAAACAAGTTATTGCTTTTTGTTCTTCCAGAAGTACTACAATACTGTTAATGGTGTTTCTTTTTTTTTAACTGAGGATTCTAACAAATGTTTGTTTAGTGCACTATAGAGTTATTCCGGTTGAGAAAAGTACATATTTTTTATGAAAATTGCCTTGAATCATAAGAGCGTTAAAAAATAATCATTTTTGCTAGTGGTGCATTTGAAGAGACATGGTAATTTGAAAAGATTGTTTATATTAGGCTCAATTCAGAGGAAGTGCCTATGGCGGAGGCTGTGGTAAGCTTAGCTAGTGAAGCAACTAAATCAGCAACATCACTATTACGAACACGGATATCAGCAATGAAAGAACTACCGGAGGATATAAGCGACATTAAGCATGAGCATGAGAGCATGCTATCCTTCCTACAGATCGCAGAAAGATTAAAAGAGAAGGATGAGATCACAAAAACCTTCATAAAACAAACAAGAGACTTGGCTTTCAACATTGAGGATATTATAGATGAGTTCACATGCAAGCTCGGTGAAGAGCAAGGAGGGGTCTTGCCTAAAATAGTCAAGAGGTGCAGAAATATAACAACTTGGTGTCGCCTTAGCAAGAGGCTTAACAAAATCAAAATTAAGCTCCAAAACAATAAAAAGGAAAGAAGAGAGCGATATGATATGAGTAGGATGGAAAATGAAGCAAGACCTCTAATAGTTGCCAGCGGTAGCAAGAGCCCCGCAGAATTACCCCATTTTGTCGAGGAGGATGATATCGTGGGTATTGACGAGTACAGGGACTTGTTGCTCAGATGGTTAAAAGATGAGGATGAGCAACAACGACAGCCCATGATAATCTCAGTGTTGGGGATGGGTGGTCTAGGGAAGACAACTCTCGTGACTCATGTGTACAATATCATCAAAGCTTCCTTTGATGCTTGTGCCTGGGTTGCTGTATCTCAAAGTTATGAGACTGATGATTTGCTTAGAAAAATCTTAAAAGAGTTCTGTAGGGAAGATCGTGAGAAAAGAGAAGCACCTAACAACATTGATACCATGGATTATAGAAGCTTGGTTGAGACTATCCGCACTTACTTGCAGTGTAAAAAGTATGTACTCATTCTGGATGATGTTTGGAGTACTGATGTACTGGGCAAGATAAAGTATGCACTTTTGAATAGTAATTGCAAAAGTAGAATAGTTCTCACAACAAGGATTCGCAATGTAGCTCTATTAGCAAACGAAAACCGCATGTTTGAGCTAAAGCCACTAGAGGCAGATCATTCGTGGGATCTCTTTTGTAAAAACGCATTTTGGAAAAGTGCAAACAAGATTTGCTCACCGCCTTTAGAACAATGTGCTAAAAAAATTGTCGAGAGGTGCGGTGGCTTGCCCCTTGCTATCGTATCTATAGCCCGTCTCTTATCATTTCGAGTACAAACCGGTTCTGAATGGGAGAAGGTTTACAAAGATCTTGAGTGGTATCTAACCAATAATGTATTGGAACACCATAAAAAAGTACATAACATTTTGAAACTTAGTTTGGACAATCTTCCCCATTACCTTCGAAATTGCTTCTTATATTGTTCTAGTTTTCCGGAAGATTATCAAATTGAAAGTGGCAGGCTCATAAGGCTTTGGGTGGCCGAAGGGTTCATTGAAGAAAATAGAGGAATAACGATGGAGGAAGTGGCCGAGGACTACCTTAACGAACTTGTTCATCGCTGTCTACTACAAGTGGTACGTAGGGATGAAGTTGGTAGAGTTCAAAAATGTCGAATGCATGACATCATTCGAGTCCTCGCTCTTTCGGAGTCAAAGGAGTTAAGTTTCTGCATAGTTTACGAGCATTCACGGACAATATTGCGGGGATCCAAAGCACGCCGCTTGTCAATCCTAAGCAATATATCTAATTATAGTACTGAAGACAAATCTCATTTGCGTTCAGTACTTGTTTTCAACAATTCCATGAGCTATGATTTACTGAAGTCGGTCTTAAGATCATCAACATTTTTACGTGTCTTGGAACTACAAGGAGCACTAATCGAGAAACTACCGAGTGAGATATGTAACCTATTCAACTTGCATTATCTAGGCTTGCGAGAAACAAAAATTAAGGAGCTTCCAAGATCAATTGGGAAGCTACGAAATCTGCAAATATTAGATACAGGTGTAAGTGCAATAGAAAAGCTGCCAAAGGAAATAACAGAGCTTCAAAAGTTGAGACATCTAATTTTGCCCGGCAATTTGGGTAAGAACATCAACGCAATCGCAGGAATATGGCGCTTGAAGGGCTTGCAGACTTTAGAATATATTGAAGCAACTACGGAGATTGTGCGGAATGTAGAAGCTTTGACAGAGTTGCGGACATTTTCAATAAAGGGCGTTAGAACCAATCACTGTGCAGACTTGTGGAATAGTATCACAAAGATGAACCATCTTAACTATTTAGATGTCAGCAGTGTACGTGGGCAAGAATTACAGCAGTTGGGCATCCTGCGCCTACCTCTACGAATTCAAAGATTATATCTGCGTGGTGAATTAGACAAAACCTCACTCCTTGAGCTTGCCACGTCCTTTGGGTCTCTTATAAACCTAACCAGATTAACACTTACATATGCAAAATTGGATGAAGATACATTTCCTTACCTGCAAGCGCTGCCCGCATTGATGTTTCTTGAACTTTGGGGGGCATATAACGGAATCAAGTTGCACTTCCAAGCAACATCATTCCCGAAGCTAAAGGAATTTTTAATATATGATGCCCCGAAGCCCAGCCAGGTGGAAATAGAAAGAGGAGCAATGGCAAGCCTGAATACGCTTCGGCTAGTACGTTGCCCCGAGCTAAAGGAGCTGCCCCACGGTATCGAGTACCTTACCACCCTTCAGTATTTATACATTATCTATCCAGCAGAGGAACTTGTTGAGCTGCTTCTAGGAGGAGGAGAAGGCGACCACAACAACGATTGGCGCACGAGGGTTTGCCACATCCCGAATTTTATTATTTGGTTCGATCGAGACGGAAACGGCAAGTTAGTCAAAGAAAGGATTCAATGATTCCATATCATGTAGGTGAGTTTGTGCGCTTTTTGCAGAGCACCGACCGAGCTTGATGCTTTCATATTTTCCGCCTCAGATCTTCTAAATAATCCGTGCTTGAGAAAAATTGAAAATGATGATCGATATATGCAGATATTCTCTTGTATGTATATTTTATTTTATTTTATTTTCAATGTATACGTATGTAAAAGTGAACGCATCAGATTAGTTGGTGCCTTCAGCTACTCCACAGTATTATGTATTTGGAGAATGCTTTGTACCCGTAAAACTTTATTTATTGACAAAAAAAAAAAAAAAAATCCTTCCCTTATGAATACCCATATTTTTTTATTTTCTAAGATGACTAAATTTTCTTTACTTGTTAAGAAAAAAATAAATTTTTTTATGCATTTCTAACAATTTTAGGGTATCTTCAGTATAAATTATAAGAAATGGACGGAATAGTAGCTAGTGACGGAATTCTGACGATCGAAAGGCGTTTAAATCCATTAACTTGAAATTATGAGAAGATAAAATATATATATTTTTCAAAGTCAGCGGAGGAAGTAAAAAAACAAGTATTTACATAGAGTTTTCTATATTTTACCCTTATTGGAAAGATTAAAAAAAATTTTTGAAGAAAAATTAAGCTTCGGTATAATTCTAAAAGGATAAAAGCAAATTTCAGTTCTTAACTAGGTTGAGTTAATCCTAGATAAATAGGACTTGATATAATAAGAAATAGAGTAATAGAAGAGGTAGTTTCACAAATGTTGTTTATAACAGATTAGTGAGAAAATCTATTGTTAGATTTCGGTTTAAATTTATAGTTATTTAAATTAAAGTCAAATTGATTTAAAATTAAAGTCAAATTCTACTTTAATTAGGATATAAGATGAGATTTAGTTTTATTAAAACATAAATAGAGTTTAATTAAGAATCTAATTGGACTGTGAGTTCTAATTAGTCTCTACCTTTGACACATTCATTACATATAAGATATACGGCCAGATGAGGGAATTAATTAAACTCTCAATTAAATAATATTTAGCAAATCAGAGGGGTCCATTATATTGAAATAATGATGACCAACTTATTGGCCAATTAATTTTAATTAGTCTCTCAATTAATTTTAATTGTTGAAACGAAAATCAAAGCCTTTGTCTCATGAATTGATTTAAAAAATATATTGATTATTTTTAATAAACCATTGTGTCGTCTAGTGTCTATATTATTACAATATATAATATATGATTCATTTACTACTAATTGAATTGAATTTGAATATGGATTAATGTAGATATAGATAAAATTATCGGGCTAATCCTACTTTATTTATATTTACCCAAAAGAAATAAAAAAAAAGGGTAATTGGAATATGTATCGAATCTGATTTCTTCAAAAGCTTTTCTATCAAAAGAGGAGAATGCATTTGTTCGTAATTATGTGGAGTGATTAACTTAATAATTAATTATAACTTTATTCTAGGACATGATTGAGGGTTAATCTTAACTTAAAATTAAATTATCACAATTATTATACTCAATTATATCATATACTCTGTTTGGAATAACTATGGTTGATTCATAATTATATGACTAATAGAGATTCTGAAAATTTTCCCCAAAGTTTTTTTTTTTTTTTTTCCTTACAAATAATAGACTTTTATATAAAGACTAATCAATATTATATTTTACAACTTACAGGCCTATGCACCTTTATGAAATAAAGAAGTCAAATTACAAAAAATTTTCTTATAAATACCTTTTTTTTTTTAACTTTTCTTTCCTAACTTTTAAAAATCTACATTTGCCCCCTCAACATTTTAAGTTGTTGCATTTTAACTACTCTCCGATAGAGTTCTATTAATTTCTTATAATTTATATCAAAAATATCCTTCAAAATAATAAAAATATATTAAAAACTATTTTTTTTTATAAAAGAAGTAAGAACAATTTGGTCATTTTGCCTTCTCCATTAATACTGTACCCTCCGAAAATATTTCTAAAATTTTAAGAGGCAAAATGTTAGTTTTTGAAAGTCAAGGAAAAATAAGAAGGCAGGCATTTATAGAAAGATGTTCTATAATTTAGCTAATAAAAATAAAAAATTTTAGGGACCGTTTGGCCTGACAAGTTAAAATCAATAAGTTACAAATGATGGTATGGATAATAAGGGGCCGTTTGGTAGAATGTATTTGCAGAAATAGTATATTTAAAAATACATGCAGTTATAAATACTGTAGTTGTAACTACACCTAGTCTGTTTGGTTTTATACAGTTACAATTGCTGCAGTTATATTTTTTCTGTTTGGTAATATAAAGCTGATAATTGTATTTGTGAATTTTGTCACCTCTTTAGAATGATGAAATTATCTTTACTATACATAAAATAATTGTATAATTTTATTAATCATTTAAACTTACTATTTATAAATAGATAAGTAGATATATATATAATATTTTTATATTTTTCAATAATTCTTCAATTTATTAATGGACACATTAAAAATTTTCAATTTATTTTAAAAAATGCCCGATACTCCCTCAATGTGGTACTGGTACGCATTGCTGAAAATCTATCATTGGCAGATTGGAATGCTAAAAGCCTGCTCTTGCGTCGCAACGAGTCCGTTTTGCGTCTATTTCGTGCCAACGCGACTCAAACTTGTTCCGACACTCTCCAGATCTGTCGACAAGCCTCCGAGGCAATAATCCCACAGCTGCAGAAATCCCGGGGTACTACAGTACTGATGAAATTAACTCTTATCATTATAAGGTTATTAGTATAAAAACTTGATTCCACCATGTTCACACGAAAATGAAATAAGATGAAAAAAATTAAAATTTGGTTTGCTTTATACTTATTCATAGTCAACTAACCCAAGATATAAATTGGCTTAAAGATAGGAATTAAGTGCAGGATAGAGGAAGAGGGAGTAGGGATGTCAATGGGTATGGATACCCAAAATTTTATCCGAACCTGAACCCGAATGAAACGGATATATCCGATGGATATGGATATGAATTCGAATATGGATATAAAAAATAGAAACCCCACGGATATGAATTCGGATATGAATATTGATTGACCCAAACCCGAATTTATTTTGTATTTTATATATATATATATATATATATATATATATATATATATATATATATATATATAATGTTATATTTTAATTTGTATTTTAAAAATTTAGATTTAATATAATATACATTTTAAAATATTGGAAAAAGAAATAATTGTTTCGGGTTCAAATTTTCGAGTTCGGGTTCGGGTTCGGGTTTCGGATTTTTGTTCGGGTTCGAAGTCGTGTTCGGGTCTTTTAAAATCCACCCCTAATCCGACCCGTTGACATCTCTAAGAGGGAGAGAGTAATTAAATAATATATGAACAGCGCGCAGTCGGGGAAAATCGCGTCGAACAGAATTAACCGGAATCCGTTGATCCAAAGTGAGGTGAGCACTGTGATCGGCACTGACCAACGATCACCATGCTCACCTCCGAAGGTATCGGGACAGCCTCGAATCGCCAGAAAAATATGCGTAAACCTGAAACAGCAGCCAAAAAGGCTCTACAGGGTCGACACCGCTGAAACAACAGAACGGGGCCTTCCCGATAGAAACCAAGGTAAGCACGATGATTAGCGATTTGCCATGATCATCGTGCTCCCTTCCATATTGATCGGAAGGCCTCGGGAAGCTCAGAACAACAAACCCACTCAACTAAGCCCTATTTCGGGCTTGGCCGGAGCAAACTTGCTTCGGCCGACTTCCGGCGGCATGGCGGGGTGCGCATGGGCCAGAAGTGGGTGCGGGGGAAGGAAGGAGCACACTGCTCACCTCGGTTGGCGGCGAAGAGCGGCGGCGGCGGCGGCGACGGCGGAGCAAACCGAGCCCGCACCAGCTAGGGCTCGGGTTCCATGGGCAATGGCCGCCACGGTGGCAGCTGGGGAGCTCCGGGACGGCGAGGTTGCTGGAGGCCGGAGGAGTGCCTCGGGTGTGGCCCCGAGCGGCGGTGGCGCAGGGAAGGAGTCGCGAGCTTGCCTCGGCCTGAGCGGGTCTGGGGTGGCAGCGGCTGGCCGAGGTGGCAGCGGCGGCCCGTAGGGGCTGCAGCGACCGGCGGGGAGGGACGCCGGGGGTCCGAGAAGTCGGTAGGGGGTGGTCCAAGGTGGCGGCGGGGCTCGGGAAAGGTTGTAGGCTTGCCTCGGCCAGGGCTCGGCCCAGCAAGTTGCAAGGTGCAGTAGCGGCGCCAGGGGCCGTTCGGGGCGACGGCGTCCGGCGAGGAGGGTCGCCGGGGCTCCGGGAAGACGCCGGGGAAGAGACTAGAGGCAATGCAGCCTCGGCCTAGGCTCTAACTCGAGAAGAAAAGAGAGAGATGGAGAGAGAGATGGAGAGAAAGGAAGAAAGGTGGCTGCGGCGGTGGCTGGCCGGCCGGGGTTCAGTAGGCGGCGGCCTGGGCGCATGGCTAGGGCAGGGGAGGGAGGTGAGGGTGGCTGGGGGGNCGAATACGGATTCCCGAAAGTGTCAATTTCAGCACCGGAACCCACCGTCGCTCACCCATCATCACCGAACCCACAAAATGATGATGGTGATCAGCCAACAAGGCTCAGTGACAAATCACAGGATAAACAAACCACGTCGGAAGAAATCCGAACTGAAATCGCATTCTTTCGTCGAATTTCGCCGAAAAACGCACCGAAATCAACTCTTCAATTTTCGCGAAAGCTATCGGATCATGGACAATCAGTCCAGAGGTCACCACACACACATACATACTGCCCACAGTAGCCACAAGGTGCACAATTGCATAAAAGCCCTTATATTTACATAAAATCCTAATATTTTGTCTAAATCGAGCAATAATGTGGCTCGTTCACGCAAACCGAGGACTTCCAAGGTCCGTTGAGACACTTACTCACAGGTCTCGACGTGCCAGAGGCCGTGCTCATGATCCGAAGCACAACGGCTACTGTGGATGGCATGGCAGCAACCCGAAGTTCTGCGAACAGCACATGGTCAGGGAAAATCGCGCCGAACAGAGCTCACCGAAATCTGTTGATCCAAAGTGAGGTGAGCACTGTGATCGGCACTGACCAACGATCACCATGCTCACCTCCGGAGGCATCGGGATAGCCTCAGATCGCCGGAAAAATACGCGCAAACCTGAAACAGCAGCCAAAAAGGCTCTATAGGATCTACACCGCCGAAATAGCAGAACGGGGCCTTCCCGACAGAAACCAAGGTGAGCACGATGATCAGCGATTTTCCATGATCATCGTGTTCCCTTCCATATTGATCGGGAAGCCTCGGGAAGCTCAGAACAACAAACCCACTCAACTAAGCCCTATTTCGGGCTTGGCCGGAGCGAACTTGCTCCGGCCGGCTTCCGGCGGCATGGCGGGGTGCGCATGAGCCAGAAGTGGGTGCGGGGGAAGGAAGGAGCACACTGCTCACCTCCGTTGGCGGCGGAGAGCGGCGGCGACGACGGCGGAGCAAACCGAGCCAGCACCAGCTAGGGCTCGGGTTCCATGGGCAATGGCGGCCACGGCGGCAGCCGGGGAGCTTCGGGACGGCGGCGGAGGGTTGCTGGAGGCCGAAGGGGTGCCTTGGGTGCAGCCCCGAGCGGCGGCGGCGCTTGGGAAAGGCTGTAGGCTTGCCTCGGCCAGGGCTCGGCCCAGCAAGTTGCAGGGTGCAGCAGCGGCGCCAGGGGCCGTTCGGGGCGACGGCGTCCGCCGGAGGCGCATGCCGGTGGCCGGAGTACGTGCGGCTAGGGCAGGGGAGCGAGGTGAAGGTGGCTGGGGGCGACAAGGGTTAGCTAGGGATCATCTAGGGTTCGGTTCCAAGGTGAAACCCTAGAAAACTTAAATACATATAGCTCCATTTTGCAGAAAAAGCCATCAAAACTCAATATTTAATATTGAGTCCTTCACAGCGCATGCAAAATGTGTAAACGCACCTCCACATGCGATTTCACGCGAAACGGTACATAAAATGTCGCAACTTTTGCGAGAATACCGTTTTGCCATCACCGACCTCTCCTCGAACCACGCGCATTCTCCGCAGATCCGTCCGTCCGATTTGCAAATGGATCACACCAGAGCGATCAGCACGTCTGAGGCAACAAATCTACAATTTCGTTTCGCCTCAATCGGTCACGGATTCGCGACAAAACCCGTTCTCTCTTCCAACAGACAAAGTGACACACAAATACATATAAAACATGTATTTTCCGATTTTCTTGAAATCCGTGCATCAAACCCAAAATCCATCAACGCCATCGGTTCCAGAATAACTGAACTGTTCGAAACGAGCTATTGGACTGCTATGAACGGAGTCCGATACGCGCCAGAACCCAACTTCGCGCCGTGGCTTCTCCGAAAAATCGAGTTACTATTCACTTTAAGTGAAACTTGGAGATCTCGTAAAATCTACGTTCTAACTCGTTTTCTCTCGAAACTTGACGACTGCTTTTGTAATTGAATTACACACAAAAACATCGTCAACAGAGAGTTTAGCTACACTGCCAAAATCTCAGTCCTTACATCATCCCCCTCTTAAAGAAAGTTTCGTCCCCGAAACTTGCCTACACACCACCAAAAATAATTTCGGTTAACACTCCACTAATGCACCAAGCACAGCAATAGTGGCACGGCAAGGAAGCTCCTATACTTGAGTACCAACACACACCTCGGAGGCTACAACCTCCCAAAGAATTGAACTATAACCCGACAAAGCCAATTCTTGACCATCGGAACCGTTCGATGGCACCCGGCTCTCTTAGGTCCAGGAATTAACCATCCGCCTAGACCAAAAAGGTCTAAGGCTGCCACTACCATTTGAGCCCGTCAATTTAGCCTGCTCAACACTCATTCGAGTGCAAACAGATCAACATAAGACCAATGCCTGTCCGTCACTAGGTGAACAGAGTTGCCACTCGCAACAAACAAACAATCAAAACCACCAGTGATGCCGAACACCTGTCTCTACGAGACCTTGTCGCTGTCATCCCCAAGGGACCCTAGCGATCGATGTTCCTAGCAACACTAAATGCCCATCTCATCGAGACTCCAACATGCCTCTCACCAAGTGACCGAACAGCAAACCAATCCAATCCAAGGTATCCACAATAAACCAAAACGTATACCTTGTACAACATCACAAGATGCGACATCTGAGCCAACCACCAGGCTCACTAGATGATCAAAGATGACTGACACCTCTCATGCAAGAGAAAAGAAATATCGACCGATCCAGATATTCCCCAAAAGGGATAGGGTATCTTATCCTAACTTTCAACATTACGTTGTCTGCAGCCAACGTACTTATCGAAAGAAAGGTAAGATACCCGTGGATCCATCGCCAACAACAAGTTGGAGACATGGCATAATAACCAAGCCGACCAATAACCGGATAATGCACTAGAATGCATGAACAGATACCTCACATCACGATGGTACAATAGCTAGATCCGACACACACCACATTGCATAGCTAGATCCGACACACACCACATTGCAGTCGTTTAAACAACTGCTATCAAAACCCTGGGCTATACTCTATTAGCCCCACAAAAGTCGTGACCGTAATAGGTCTTAGTGTCGTCTCCGTAGAGACACTCGCAACAGCTCTCGTGCCCTAAGTAGGGAGCGTGGCCTGGGAGCCGGCAATCAAAACAATCGCCTATGCCCAACCATCACCTGGCCCTTCAAGGCCCCACCTGACAAGAGCGGCAATACCTGGTGAATCGTCACCCCGCCACTCAATGTCTGAATATGTACACCGCCACTACTCCCGACTTAGACACCAACTTCTGCAAAATCGTAGCACATATGGAAATAACCGTGCACTCCGAGTTTACCTATCTCGAATGCACACCGGGACACAAGCCCAAAAACCCCGCACTCACGTGCCTATATACCGTAGGTCTACCTATGGGTCAACCTAACCAATGGTTCAGTTAGAAAACTTGCAAATGTAGTTGTAATTGTTTCACTCTCTGATACCATCTTAATCTGTCACGCCCCGGGGCCGATTATAAAAGCCTTTTTAAAATCCATTACCATGTTTGAAATGAGAATTGCGAAAAACGTGCCTTTTTTTCTCCAACTTGGCCCACGTGTCGTACAGATCTACCACAAATACAAAATTCCTCTACCCACTCGGATAGAGTCTCATTTGTATTTGCACGGCATACCAACAGTACATCAGAATCTCAACCACAATCTATATTTACCAATCAACAATCATCATGCCATGCATTTTCATACAGCTAGCAATCCTTAGAGATAATGCATACCTCTAAGTACTCCTTAGGCGCTGGATGATGCAATGAATAATACAACAGTCATCCTATTAAAAGTGCTCCCCACCCGAAAGCTTTGCTTTTAAAAATCTAATTCAAACATTCACAAAAACCAATTTGAAAACATTGTAAAAACTATTTTCCACACGAAAACTCTATTTTGAAAATCGACTACCTCAAGGGGTAGAAAACCACAATGTATAAATTCGTAAATATATAAATCGAGAATCAACTATCCATAAAACCAAAATCACGAATCCGCAAATCTCTAATCTCAGATCCACAATTTCATGCATAGGAGGAAAACCAACTCATTCAAACATTCAAACATCAGTAATGATCATCTAACTGAACCATTTATTATTAAAACTACTAAGTGCCGAAATGAAAGTAACTAGGGTGACGGTTGCTATACCAGACTAGCTAGATCGTCCTCCCGTCGAGCCCAAAATTCAACTCCTCGTCCATGTCACCCTGGGGGAATAGGAAATGAGAAACCGCAACCATAGTTTTCCAGTGGGTACGACAAAGCCACGAAGGCAAGCCGTAATCACCGGAAACCAAAGGAGATATGGTAAACGAATATATATGCTGATATACGAAAATGAACTACAGTAGCTATAACAGATATGATAAGAAACAATAAGTAAACTGCTACTGTATAGAAACAATACGAGAATGCCTCAATGTAAACAAACCAAAACTGTACCCAATCTGGTGCCTGCTATATCGGTCCACAGACCTCAAGCGCTGCCTGTTACTAATCTGCACCGACCTGATCCATCCTCCCCACAGGACGATCTATCCGGATAGGTACACCTCCGATCGGTGGCCAAACCGATCCGGTGTCTTGAATACCTCCAAGTGTTGTGACTAAGTCATGCTGGTATGCTCAAACAAAAACCGACTGAAGCCGGTGCCTAGGCCGAAGCCAGAAATAAGAGCGTACAACGCCGAACCACGATCAACCAGATCGAAACACATGACAAAGGAGTCGATGTGTTGCCTGGACCCAAGGTCCACAGAGGTGCAATATACAAATGCAAGCCTACTCTATATGTCTATCCACAACTATCCAAATGCAATCAACGAGATACGATAAACAATGATAAACAAATAACTGACATGTAGAGGCTATGATACTGAATGAAAGAACAGAGGAAGGGTGAAACGATCTCACCGACTACCAGCTTGAAGCACCCACATGTCACTGTAGCGTCGGAACACTAGGTACGCACAGAGTCTACCGGACCTAAGAAGATCCACCAGGTCAGTATCCAAACCACTAACCCAAAGTACGAGACTCATAAACCCCCCACATAAGATCCCCGTAATCGATTTTCCAAAACCGATCATCGTAACTCACCGGAAGTCCCGAAAACCACACCGGGATGCTGTCGGGGCCCACTAAGTGTCCCGAAACTCACCGACTCATACCACGAGTCACCCGCTGCCACAAAACACACCAATTTGAATGTCTTGGCAGCAAACACAAGGTAACACAACCGAACAATTATTGTCGGATAATTGTTCGGATCCGGGTTCCCGGAAGTGTCTATTTCGACACCGGAACCCACCGTCGCTCACCTATCATCACCAAACCTACAATGTGATGGTGGTTGACCAGCCAACAAGGCTTAGCGACAACTCACAGGGTAACCAAATGACGTCGGAAGAAATTCGAACTGAAACCGCGTTCTTTCGGCAAATTTTGCCAAAAAACGCACCAAAATCGACTCTTTAATTTCCGTGAAGGCTATCGGATCATGGACAATCAATTCAAAGGTCACTACACATGCATACACACTGCCCACAGTAGCCCTAAGGTGCACAATTGCACAAAGTCCCTCTAATTACATAAAATCCTATCATTTTATGTAATTTGAGCGATCAAGTGGCTCGTTCACGCAAACCGAGGACTTCCAAGGTCTGCCGAGACAGGTACTGACAGGTCTCGATGCGTCGGAGGCCGTGCTCATGATCCGGAGCACAACGACTCATTGTGGGAGGCGTGGGAGCAACCCAAAATTTCTGTGAACAGCGCGCAGTCGGGGAAAATCGTGCCGAACAGAACTAACCAGAATCCGTTGAACCAAAGTGAGGTGAGCACTGTGATCGGCACTGACCAACAATCACCATGCTCACCTCCGCAGGCATCGGGACAGCCTCGGATCGCCGAAAAAACACGCGCAAACCTGAAACAGCAGCCAAAAAGGCTCTATAGGGTCGACACCGCCAAAATAGCAGAACGGGGCCTTTCCGACAGAAACCAAGGTGAGCACGATGATTAACGATTTGCCATGACATCGTGCTCCCTTCCATATTGATCGGGAGGCCTCGGGAAGCTCAGAACAACAAACCCACTCAACTAAGCCCTATTTCGGGCTTGGCCGGAGCAAACTTGCTCCGGCCGGCTTCCGGCGGCACGACAGGGTGCGCATGGGCCAGAAATGGGTACGGGGGAAGGAAGGAGCACACTGCTCACCTCGGTTAGTCGCGGAGAGCGGCGGCGGCGACGGCGACGGCGGAGCAAACCGACCCCGTACCAGCTAGGGCTCTGGTTCCATGGGCAATGGTGGCCACGGCGGTAGCTGGGGAGCTCCGGGACGGCGGCGGAGAGTTGCTGGAGGCCGGAGGGGTGCCTCGGGTGCGGCCCCGAGTGGCGGCGGCGCAGGGAAGGAGTCGCGACCTTGCCTCGACTCGAGCGGGTCTGGGGCGGCTGCGGCTGGCCAAGATGGCGGTGGCGGCCCGCAGGGGCGGCGGCGACCAGCGGGGAGGGACGCCAGGGGTCCGAGAAGTCGGCAGGTGGTGGTCCAATGTGGCGGCGGCACTCGGGAAAGGCTGTAGGCTTGCCTCGGCCAGGGCTCGGCCCAGCCAGTTGCAGGGTGCAGCAGCGGCGCTAGGGGCGGTTCGGGGCGGCGGCGGCCGGCGGGGAGGGTCGCCGGGGCTCCGGGAAGATGCCAAGGAAGAGACTGGAGGCAATGCAGCCTCGGCCTGGGCTCTAACCTGAGAAGAAAATAGAGAAATGGAGAGAGAGATGGAGAGGTAGGAAGATGATGGCTCGGCAGAGGCCGGGCTCAGCCGGCGGCGGCCGGGGCTGTGTGGCTAGGGCAGGGGAGTGAGGTGAAGGTGGCTAGGGGCGACAAGGGTTAGCTATGGATCATCTAGGGTTCGGTTCCAAGGTGAAACCCTAGAGGACTTAAATACATATAGCTCCATTTTGCAGAAAAACACATCAAAACTCAATATTTAATATTGAGTCCTTCACAGCGCGTGCAAAATGCGCAAATGCACCTCCACATGCGTTTCACGCGAAACGGTTCATAAAATGTCACAACTTTTGCGAGAATACTGTTTTGCCATCACCGACCTCTCCTCGAACAACGCATTTTCTCCGCAGATCTGTCTGTCAAATTTGCGAATAGATCGCACCAGTGCGATCAGCACGTCTGAGGCAACAAACCTACGATTTCGTTTCGCCTCGATCGGTCACGGATTCGCGACGAAATTCGTTCTCTTTTCCTACAGACAAAGTGACACACAAATACATATAAAACATGTATTTTTCGATTTTCTTGAAATCCGTGCATCAAACCCAAAATCCGTCAGCGTCATCGGTTCCAAAATAATTGAACTATTCGAAACAAGCTATTGGACTGCTATGAACGGAGTGCGATACGCGCCAGAAGCCAACTTCGCGCCGTGGCTTCTCCGAAAAACCGAGTTACTATTCACTTTAAGTGAAACTTGGAGATCGCGTAAAATCTCCGTTCTAACTCGTTTTCTCCCGAAACTTGATGAGTGCTTTTGTAATTAAATTACACACAAAAACATCGTCAACAGAGAGTTTAGCTACACTACCAAAATCTCAGTCCTTACAAAATCCCAAAATAAATCCTAATTTTTCAAAAACTAGGTTTCTTCCAAATCTCTAGCAAATCTCTCAAATAGAGTGTAAGAGAAGTGTTCTAACCTAAAAACAAGCTTCAACTTGAGCCATGATGTGCTAGGGTTGAGGTTTTGATCCATCCACAAGCTCCTCTCATCAACTCCAAGCTCCAAGGTACAAGCAACCATGATGGAGAGGAAGAAAAAGAGATCAAAACCTAAAAACTAGATGGATTGGAGAAAAAATTCTAGAGAGAGAGAGAGCAAAACCCACCTTAGCCTCTTCTCCATCCTCGGCCAACTGAGGAACAAATGGGGGTGAATTGGTATTTAAACACAATGTAACAATATCCACTCAAGCCTATCAAAACTGAAAATTTACAAACTGCATGAACTACAGTTTTCCACACTGCGTTCCGGTACTCGGGGAGGAGTACCGGCACCCTGCACCAAATTCTGCTCAACCCGAGCCTCGGTCAAGCATCCAGATTACGGCGTACTGGTACTTGCTCGATGCAGTACCCGTACCTAATACCCCAAGACTCAAACCCGAGAGCAGCAGTTCTCGGTCACACACTAGGGTACCGGTACCTCACCCTGGTACCAATACTCAGCACCCCAAAACCTGATTTTACGAGTTTTGGTGCTAAGTACTCCTCCTCGCGTTCTCGAAACACGAGCAATTGGTCGGTACTCAGTCAACGACCTTCAAAATCATCAGGAATAGCGCGACACACTATTCTAACACTGGAACCTTGCAATTTGCTAAAGTTTAGTGTGCTACAACTTAAAAGTATCGTTGCAAGATTCACAAACCTCTATAATACTGGGTTCCGGCTTGCTAGACTTCGCTGCTTGTGTAGCCGCCTTTGTCGTCGTCGAGTCACACACCTCCGGTTCCACCAAAGCACCACTCTCCGCCTCTGGTTCCACCGACGGAGCCCTCCCCTCCTCCTTTTCCTCTGTCGCCCCCGCCTTCTTTTCCTTCGCCGCCACCGCCGCCACCTCTTTTTCCTCCGCCGCTGCCCCTGCCGCTTCCTTTTCCTCCACCGCTGCAGCCGCCTCGGTCGCCTCCCTTTCCTCCGCCTCCTCTACCGCCTGAATGTTTGGTTCCGCTATCGCTAACGGTGCCCTCGCTGCCTCTGGTTCTGCCGTAGCTACTTGTTTTGCCACCTCCCTTTCCGCTGCCTCCTATTCCGGCAGAACTTCTGGTACCACCGGCGCCAACAGTGCCCCCGCTGCCTCCAGTTCTGCCGTAGCCACCGGTTCCACCGCCTCCCTTTCCGCTGCCTCCTCTTTCGTCGGAACCTTCGGTTCCGCCGCCACGGCCGGTGCCCCTGCCTCGACAGACTTCGACACTTCCGGCAATGCGGGTTCCGGCACTTCTGGTGGTGAAGATAACGGTTGAACGTCTTGACATATTTGGATGACGACGTTATGCAGCTGACATTTTGTATTAAAAATTGGCGTCAATTAAACTAATAGTTTAGAAATTACACTATTTAATCACTAATTACACAATTACATACTTCATCGCATTCCATAGTAGAGTCACCGGCGAAATACCAGCTGTTGTACGGTCATCTTCTTCGGCTTGTTTTTCAAATATATTGAGCGGGCACGGCTCCCGCGGGTGTCTCGGCGGCGGAATCTGCATACAATTGATGCGGTTCTATATTACACTACTGAAGTAATGATGCACAATTATAATAACTTTTGCACCATTAAACAACTAAACCATAATTTTATTAATCTAAGTATGGTACAATCACACTATTATTGAGATGTAATATAAGAATCATTCCTTTACTGAGAATGTAAAATAATAAGCGCGTCACATACATCGGCGATTGGGTCGTCGTCGTTATTCTTACGTCCCCCGAGTGGCCGGAGTAGGTACGAGCTCCTAAATCGCTTACCAGTCCCCGGCGTGCGCTTCTTACGACACTCCTGGGGAGCTCTAGGTAGACTCCGTAGTTTTTGGCATGCCCATCCTTTCTAGATTTCAAAGAACTTGGCCTCTGTTCTTGCGCGATTTTGGGATTCTCCTTAATGGCCGAAATCGTTGCGGGCATCGCCAATACGGACGTTGCTATTCTTTGTTTTTTGATGCTCTGTGACAAGCGCCTAGAGGATTTAGATAGTGGGGGGGTTGGTACTTGCACACTTTCGTGCCTCCTCTTTTTACTCTTTTAACTTCGAAGAGGTGCTAGCAATGATTTTGGTGCTGGTAGAAGAGTCGGATTGCTCAGTATGCCGGCAACGGAAGTGGCAAGACTGTACACCACAGACTCCAGACGGCTAATTGCCGCTATGCCGCCATCACCTCTTTATACCCCCCCGGAGGTTCCTCATTCTTAGGGCGCTAGCGACGTGGAACATCAACCACGACCCCCACCAGCCGTTGTTCTTCCTGGGAGAGGTCGAGCTTGCGCCGGCACCTAGTGAAGTTAAAATTCTCCTTTACTCTCGACGATCCCCATGAACGTCGCGTCCATCTAATCGTATCCTACCTCTTGACACGAGAAAATATTGCACGGCGGGAAGGTAGAGGACATCTGTACCCAGTGTGCTTGTATATCCACACCTGATTGCAAAGATAATATTACACTACTAATCAACACAATATTACACTATAGTTCAGACAATTACACGATTGAAGCATACAACAACTTATTTTGCACGATTACACTATAACTTAGCACAATATTACACTATAGTTCACACAATTACACGATTAAAAAGTACAGCATACTTATTTTGCACGATTACTTGCATAATATACACTTACTGGGAGAAGCGGGGTGCATCCAAGAACGTATCCCACCTGCTTTGAATTAGCTTGCAATTTAATGGCGGCAAAACATAGGCTGTCGATGATAAGTTGATGTACTGCTTCTGGCCAATTGTAGCGTCCGAGAGCGGGGAGATCATCAACAAGAGCCACTAGACCTTTGGGACAGAGATTATTGGTATTTGTAAAAAGAATGCAACAAAAAAGTAGAGAATAAGTAATTTCACGAAGTCGATAATGTTGTTTCTGTCCTCCTTGGGTGACATCTCCTTCAAAACCACATCCAGGTTCTTGTAGTAGACCTTCTTCCCATCAAGGTAACGATTCTGAGTATTCGACCCAACTTTCAAGTTTAGGTCTAGAATTTGGCCCGACAGGGGTAATCCAAGCAGAACTGCCACCTCCTGGGCAGTGGGTAATCCAAGCAAAACTACCACCTCCTGGGCAGTGAAGCGTATGACCTGCAGGCCTATTTCGAATTCTACACCCTCATTCCAATGTCGGAGAATGAACTCCAGCATGGGCCTATCTAAGGTGATGTCAGAGAAGTGTAAGATATTACCGAATATCATAATCTGGATGACGAGAAAATGATAGGGCTTCACGACCGACGTGTAAGTCTTCCTGTACGCTCCGACGAAACACCGCGAATTCACAATGAATCTACGGGCAGGGCCGCCGGCAACCGGCCGTGACGGCGCCTTCCCCCCGACGTCAGACAATGAATCAGTAGACTGCGACGACTTCGACGCCATTGCAGACAAAGTAGATTGAGAGTGTATTGGCCGATGGGATTCGAAGCAGACGATTGTTGTTACAAAGAGCAAGGCGGTTGATAGGGTAAATGGGAGCTGTAAGGCGGTGTAGAGAGCGTAAAGGGTCAGAATAGGGTAATGGGAGCAACCGCTTGTTGATAGTTAGTGGGATGCTCGTTTGGGACAACCTATTGCCCACACATCGTAATAATCCAAAAATGTCCTGACACGTTAGCACACCAAACAGCCAACAGCGACAATGTGTGTTGAGATTCGAAATATTTCTTCGTATAGTGCACTCTTTACCACATTGTTGCACTAATATAAAGTTACACTACACTGTTTTAGGGTTGTTGCACTATTTCAATTCCATTTGCATCAATAATCAAATCGTCGGTTGCGTATTCTTCCAAATCTCAAAGAACCGAACAGTAAACATTGGGTCTGACGAATAGCGTTTCCCGCGCAGGTTGCATTTAATGCTAGCGCTAGGGTTCGTACAGTAACGTGTACGTTATACTCGATTAGGTGAGACGAAGAGGCACCGACGGGAAGGTAAGGCGAAAAGACCCTCGCGGGCATATTGAAGTTTCCTCGGAAAGTGAAAGAGACTCTTCAAATGTATTTTCGTTTTTTTTTTAAATATGGATTCTTCAGATGCATTCCCCGTAAAGGTGACGAGGTTAAGGCGACACTACTTTTGGTCAAGAAGGTGAAGGCGACTAACGACGTTCCCTGTAAATGAAAGCGTAGTGGAGGAGGAGGAGGAGGAGGCTCTTCGTATTTCCAGTCGCTATGGCGGCTTCGGCCCCGGGTTGCGGAGATGTGGACGCCGCTGACAGCGCCACCACAGCGATTGGATCGAGGAATACGAAGAGCCTCCTCCTCCTCCGCCGCTGCACTTCTGTTTACGGGGAACGTCGTTAGTCGCCTTCCCTTCCTTGACCAAAAGTACCATCACCTTTATGAAGAGATGCGTCGCCATTGCCACCACAACGACTGGGGACGAGGAATACGACGACCCCCCTCCATAGCCACCGCATCGCCTACGTTTAAGGGGGGACGCCGTTCGTCACCTTCACCTCCTTGTCCAAAAGTAGCGTCGCCCTCTGCATGAAAATGCAAAAGATGTCAGAAGATCTAGAAGATCTATATTGTTTCGTTAATTGTTTAGAGAAATTGTATCTTGTATGCAAATTCTATATTGTATATTGTAAATAACTATAAAATCGTGTAATTTGATGCCAGATTAATGGAGATTGAGAAAATCTATATTGTTTCGTTAATTGTTTGGATAAAACTGTATCTTGTATGCAAATTCTGTCTTATATGTTGTAAAGAACTATAAAATCGTGTAATTTGATGCCAGCTAAATGGAGATTGAGTAGATCTATATTGTTTCGTTAATTGTTTGGAGAACACTATATCTTGTATGTAATTTGATGCCAGATTAATGGAGATTGCATTTTCTATTTCAATTCTTCTTCTTATGTAATGCATTGTTACGAGAAATGTTACTCTATTATTATGACGGTATTGCACTCTTATAAGCTTTCTTACACTCTTTTACCCCGCGTTGCACTATTATTCGCGCTTAACGTTGCACTATTGCACTATTATCTTCCTTAACGGTGCACTATTGCACTCTTAGAAGCATTAATGTTAGGCAAATATTATACCATTAATATCAATTTCGGACTTATTTGCACTGATTGGAACAAAACTTTATTTGCACTATTATCTTCATATTATATCAACCAATAGAAAGATAAATTTGGACTTGTTACAGACTGGTTACACTATTTAGTAAAGAATGTTCCACTGTTTTGGTCGTTGTTACACCCTTTACACATAGTGTAACAAATAAGCAGTGCATCTTTTTCTCTGTATATGATGATACCATGAAAATAATAGTGCAAATGTGTCCGAAAATGATTCTACCATGACGTCAACAGTGCTACATTCTTTGGTAAATAGTCTAACAAGTCGATTTTAACATTCGACTGTAAATGGTGTAATGACGACAAAACAGTGCAACATTTTCATAAATTATTTAACTAGTTTGTAAGCAGTGCAAGTCCGCTGTTTTTAAGTCCGGCTTATGTTTTCGTCATCACTAAATGTTGCTTGGGGAGAACCATTACAAGTTCTTAAAGGGTAGAAAATAGAAGCGAAAAGAACAAGAAGATTAATGATTGAAATAGAAACTGCACTATATATTAATCTGGGACCAAGAATTACATTTTTCGATTAGCAAATTATACTATTTTATAGTACTTTGCAACATACAAGTCCGGATTTGCACACAAGATTTGCAGATTACACTATTTTATAGTAAGCGACGCTACTTTTGGTCAAGGAGGTGCAAGCGACGAAGGGCGTTGCCCCCAAACGTAAGCGATGCGGCGGCAGGGGATGTGGCTTGTGTCTTAGTCGTCCCCAGTGGCTGTGGCGGCAGTTTGGTGGTGACCGTCTATTCCTCTCCTCCTTTCTGCCTCATCCCTCCTCAAATTCGTAACCCTTAAGCTATGTTCCTCCCCGACGCTTTTTCCACTTCTTCTCTGCAAACGCAGTGGTAGGCAGGCAGTGATAGCATATATTGACAAGCTTCCTTGGAGGAGAGAGAGTGTTGGATTACACTGTTGAGCGTTGGAGATTACACTGGAGGGAGCCACAGGGTTCATTGTTAGAAGGGTTGTTGCACCATTAGTCTTCGCGTTGCTCCTTCGTGTTGCACTATTATTCCTGTCGCAGGGGGTGTAGTCTTTGTCTTTTAGCTTCAACTTATTTAAATTGTTAAAGCCGAACAGTAAACACCGGGGCCGGCGAATAGCAGGGCCACTTTGGTCCGGGTTCTGAAAAAGGGGTGAGGTTGCGTAAAGCGCAAGGGGCGCATTTAATGCCCGCCAGGACCGTACGGCGGGTATACGTATACGCGGAAGACGTCTGTATACGAGGGGCATTTTGGTCAGTTTGCTAAAAAATCGGACCGAATATGCAAAAACGAAAAAGGTGGCCCCACTTTTGCAAAAGCCCAAAACTAGTGAATTTTTTATGCAAATTGGCCAATTACTTTTCATCTAAACTAGTGTAGTGACCCGCGCGATGCGGCGGATAGGTAATATTCGATATTTAACTTTAGTTTTTGTACTAAATTTTATTCTTTCTTCTCTTTAAATTATAATATTTGATTATCTTCCTTACAATGTAAATAATATATCATACTTCCAACATAGAGAACAAATAAAGAGTTAAAAAAAAAAAAGAACTATAAGAAAATAAAATTTGATGCATAGTTAAACTGAAGAAATATTTGAGATCCTATAGAAAAAGCTAAAGCAAGACGAAATAGTAAATACATAAGAAGAATTAAAAAATTTTGAGTAACAAACAAATAAAAGTGTAAGCAGTTAATGCAACAGTAGCAGCAACGACCATAAATACAATGAAATTTAGAGTTGTAGAAGTCGAAGAAAGGCTTGCAGAGTTGGCTAAAAGAAAAGGCAATAGTCAGTAAAGAATGAAGGAAAGAATGAAATAGGACTAATAGGAAAAGTTGGTTTTAAAATGTTACTAACCGGCTTTCCCAAAAATATGCGACTGCAGTAGTACAAAATCAAGTGAAGCAGCAACTTACAAAATTAATTAGAACATATAAATTGCAGAACTTATAGTCAAATAATTTTAAACAGGAATAGTAAAAAAACACCATCACAACAATCGAAAAAAATAATATAGAGAACAAACAAAGCGAAAGAAAAATAGAACAATCGAAAACAATATTCAACAAACAAACGAAGAAAATAGCATAAGCAGTAGTAGTAGAAATTTGAGAAAAACGAAAAAAAACAACAGCTAGTAAAATTCTATTTTTACTATAGGCTCAAACATGTAATGAGTGTTATCAATAGTCAACAATAGTATTTTTCTCATTTCAGAAGTCTTCGAGAAAAGGTGCCGCGTATAGTTATATGTCCTCAATAGCTTATGTATCCCTTGCTGGGGGGAATCACTGGATGTAATTATTTTGTAATTGCCATCCTAGTTGACACTGAACCAGCAGAGAAATAGTTTTTTTTTTTTTTGCCGCAAATAATTTTTTTGTGGAGGCATATTATATAGGCAGCAAGAAGGGAGCGTGGAGAATGAATTCGAACCATTTTCGTGACCGGAGGGGATCACTAAGCCGAAACGAAGCGTCGCTAACGGGACCGGCGCATCGAGAAGAAGGGCCAACCATGAACTCAGCCCAATATTCCATCCTGATAGGGCACAGCAGGAGTCGGAGCAGTATCTTAGGGGGTGAGCGGCATCAGTTGGAAGACGAACCTCTTCGTTGAACCAATTAAATGGGAATCGGCTGAACCAACTAAATGGGAAGGAGATAACCATCAGGAAGGAAGAACGACAACGAACTCGGGCCAATTTTTTGTAAGGGAGGGCACATCAGGAGTCAGAGCGGCATCTATAGGGTGAGCGGCATTGGCTGGAAGACGAACGTATTACTCAAACCAATTAAATGGAACCGGTTGAAGAAATTAAATGGGAAAAAGATGAGGAGAAAAGGAAATCTCAGGTAGTTCCCACAAATCTACAATTAAGCAGAGT
This sequence comes from Ananas comosus, assembly GCF_001540865.1. Lineage (NCBI taxonomy): Eukaryota > Viridiplantae > Streptophyta > Magnoliopsida > Poales > Bromeliaceae > Ananas > Ananas comosus. The sequence continues at coordinate 4,291,651 of NC_033622.1, read as the reverse complement.
AGCTTAAGATGTCTGGTAGGGCCCAAAAAAAATCAAATTAAGCTAATATCGCCACGTGGACAATAGGAAATGGATTTTCATAGGAGTTTATAGATAATTTGCTATAGGGCTCAGACATGTAATGAGTATTATTAGTAATCAGCAATAGTATTTTTCTCATTTCAGAAGTTTTTGAGAAAAAGTGTCCCGTAAGAGGATGAACCGGTTTCTCTGAACCAATTTAATGGGAAGAGGATGAGGAAAGAAAAAAACTGATAGATGAGGCCCCTGGGCCATACAGATAGGTCCTACACAAATCCCACACAAACCCACAATTAAACAAGATAGTTTAAGATGACAGGTAGGTCACACAAAAGGCCAACTTAAGCAAATATCTCCATGTGCACAAAAAGAAACGGGTTTTTATAGAAGTTTATAGATGCATCCCTTACCGAGGGGAATCACTGATTGCAATTATTTTGTAATTGCCATCCTAGTTAATTTACTGCGTAAAATCTTCGTTGATATTCAATAGTAACTTTTTTTTTTTCAATTTGTCATAATCGCCAAATATATAAGTAATTGCAGATGTAAACTATCTCAATCTGTGCTTCATCACTTGTTAAGCCAAATCCTTGGTTGCAACGGTTGCATATATAACTGCCATCCGAGTTGCCTTACCATGTATATGCTCTTTTCATATTAATCATAAGATTATTCATTTTGTCATCATCGCCAATCCTAAGTTCCTAACAAATAGAAAACTTAATATTATGGTCGTAGAACTTATTAAAAACTATATGAAATCATAAAGTAGTAAAACTAATAGAGAATCAACAACAAAGTAAAAAGTGAACTGCCTCAAGATTGAGAAGAGGAATTGGTTCAATGGAAATATAGAAAATCGAATTTGTAATTACAAAGAAAATGAAAAAATCGGAGTAAAATATACTAAATGGTAGGAAAATCGGAGTAAAAAGAAAGAAAATCAAAAAATTAAAAACAATGAGCAATAAGTAGTCAAATTGAAATTCTAAAGACAATAAAAGGCATAAACCATATCAGATAAGAACACAACATGATAGAATACAACATGGCTGTATTTATGGTTATAGCTCCTTAGTTCTGCTTTAGAACTCTTCCAAAAGGTATTTTTAATATATTTTCACGTATATGTGATGTTTCGCACACTATTAAAGTTGCGTATTTTCCTAATTAGGCTACTTGTGATTGGTTTCTTTATCATAATACCTCATTTATAAAATGAATGCATGATGTTCTTGTTACATTAACATTTCGGATCAGTGGCAAAGGGCTTGGTGGTTGGTACCGGAGACCCAAGTTCGAATCCTAGTTGATTCACATTTCCAGCTAAGTTTATTTCTAAATGAAATAAACGAAGCGGGTAGCGTGCTACCTATCTCTCAAAAAAAAAAAAAAAAAAAAACATTTCGGATCAAGTGATAATAGAATTTAGAATCAAGAAATGAGTTTTGAGTTTAGCCTGGATGATACCTTACTAACTTTTAGCAAAATAATTCTAGCTAAATGTCAGTTTTCTAATAAAACAATTCTTTTCCAATCTTCTGTTCTTTCTGAGTTCAACATACCTTGATCAATTCGAAGTGGGTTCTACTAAAACATCGAAGGTTCAATCTCAAAAGGTGTTGAAAACACTGAAGAGAATTACTGAGAAATATTCTGTTGGCGGACATGGCAATTTTGTGAAAAAATTGAAATTCAGATCAGTTCCTTTAATTTGCTGCAATAATGGGATAAGAAATATATTTAGTATCAAGATCATTAGCAACACCATTTTCATCCATGTCAATTCTGATTTAGACAAATTAAAGGAACGGAAACTGAATCGGTATGCCCATATATGTTCCATGAAGTCAATTGATCTTTTGGTAAAATCTACGTAGAAGAAAAAGCCATTATATGCCGCAAATCTATTTGTACAGTTCCAACTTTAGAATCTGAATATATCCAATTGCCATCAATTAGAAAAAAATGCACTTGTTATGCTGAATATGTCCAATAGGTTGAGATTGTTAACTTCTATAAAAAAACGTGGATACTGAACAAAATTTATGCAATTAAAAAAAATGGTGTTAATTGTTACCGGAAGAATCACTTTCATCAGTGAAAAGTCTGCTTACTATGTTTCTTTTGTAGTCAGTTTACTGTCTTTTTTATCTTTCACATAGAAAGATTCTGTAAATGGACTCTATCTTTATTCACTTACTTTGAAATATAGTTAGAATTTAGATCCAATTTCAGTTGTATCCTGAGAGTTCCATTTTAGTGACTTAATGTTTGTCTGTCATAACAATTTAGTCCTTGGTAGTCTATCTTCTTTACGAGATGTAGTATCATCATGATTCTTCGGTTTTGCAATACAAACTTCAATGATTAAATTGTCAAAATTGAAACTATGTGGATTTAGACGGTCTCTAGATAGAGGGATACCGTAGTTTTCCGATACAATCTTCAATGATTAAATTGTCAGAATTAAAACTGTGTGATATTGAACAAACTTCGAGTAAATTATTAACTAACCCCTCTCTAATATATGTGGATGTTGGATAATGTTACTTGTTTCATTGCATGATTTGGATGCTTGACCATCTTTGAGGCCAAGTTGGATATAGTACATAAGCACTTTCCACAATGCTACTTTGCTATCAGCAAAGCCAGTCCAACTCTAGCGACATCAAGGTACTACCGGAAAGTGCAAACTTGCAGTTTGAAGGTTCTATGTTGTTTTGAGATCAAGCCTCTTTATCAGCTAAGTTGACTGATAGTTGTTGCAGCAGGAGAAAACATGTTTATTGACCATTAATGATGGAGGAATATCTTTTTCTCTTAACTGCCACTCTGATATTTCGAAGGTATTTTAACCTGGTTTTATTTTGTAATTTTCTAACTTCGCTATCAGTACTTGGAATATCATTCCTATTGCTAAACTAACATGATTTGTGTTTCCTCTCAAAAAGGTATTGGCAATTTGAGCATGCTAAAGTTGAATTGTTGGTCTGTATACGTTCTCCGTCTTACTTTTATAGCATAGTAAATTTTGTTTATGAATAAAGTGAGTAGCATGCTACCTTTCTTCTTAAAAGGTAAAAGAAAAGAAAAATAATTAACTGCATCCTAAGCCGAAAAAACTTACAAAACATCATCTGAGGGAGTTGCTAGCTAGAGGAGGTAGTACTTATTGTCAATGTTTCCTATGTCAAGTCAATAAGATAGTATAGATTAGTACCTGTATTAATGGTCGACATGTGCTATTTCATAGTACCTAATTAGAAAAGATCATGCATGTGCGCAGATAATGAAGAGGGGGTAGTTGAGTCAATTGTTATTATTAGTAATAGGGTAAATTGCACATTTGGTCTCAAACTATGAGCTGGCCGACACTTCGGTCCTCACTTTATTTCGCTATAATATGTAACTTTTCAGTTATTTGATATAGCTTGGTTTTGATGGTATAGTCTATTTTTGTAGTATCTTATTTTTTCCATTGTTTAGTTTTGCTCAACTATTAAAAGTGTAGTTTTCAATTCAGAGTATACTATAGGCTGCATACTTTAAATTCAGAGTTAGCTATAAGTTTAGTTATAAGTTTAGTTTACTTTTGCTCAACCATTGTTTACTTTTCCAGTCAATCAATCTTACACTCTAGGCCGCATATTTTAATTTCCGAGTTAGCTCCAATTTCGTTTATTTTGTTTATTTTGTTTATTTTGCTCTAGTACACAGCAGCGTCTCTTTTGTAATTCCCTGCAAATCATTGTTTCAGTTTGGATTTTATATGTATTTCAGTTTTGTTTCCCTTTGTTTTGTTCTTTAATTTTTTGTCTTTTTTAATGGTGGTTGGCAGTAAAAATTAAGGTGATAATTTGATTTAGAGTTTGAAGCAAATCTTGCTTTGGGACTATACGATCAGAAATAGATGGAATTAGACACAGTGAAATGTTGCTTATTAAAATCAAAACTAAGAAAAATTAACTCATGCTTTCAAGGGCAAGTTCTGAATGCCGACCTCCGAGTCAAGCACTCCTTCAACATACAATTCCACTTCTTCAATGCCAAATCCTCATCCGTCTACAATCTTGCACCTAAATCATCTCGAAATCACCGAAAATACATCATAGTTATAGAGAAAAACAAAGAGAGGTAGAGATCGAGATTGAGATAGAGAGTGGGGAAAGGTCGCGATGATGGCCTTCTTAGCTAGGAGGATGTCGTCGAAGGAGGCGCCTAAAATAGGATTTTTTTGCCACAAATAAAATTTTTATAGAGGCATATTATATAGGCATCAAGAAGGAAGCGTGGAGAATGAATTCGAACCATTTTTGTGACCGGAGAGGATCAATAAGCCGAAACGAAGTGTCGTTAACGGGAACAGCGCGGCGGGAAGAAGGGCCGACCATGAACTCGACCCAATATTCCGTCCAGAGAGGGCACAGTAGGAGTCGAAGCGGCATCTAGGGGGGCGAGCAGCATCGTTTGGAAGACGAAACTGTTCATTGAACCAATTAAATGGGAAGTGGCTGAAGCAACTAAAGGGAAAGGAGATAACCGTCGGGAAGGAAGAAAGACGACGAACTCGGCCCAAATTTTCGTCCAGGAGGGCACATCAGGAAGCGGAGCGGCGTCTAGGGGGGAGTGCGTCATCGGCATGTGGAGGGGCGAGTAGAGGGGTGAGCGGTTGAAGAAATTAAATGGGAAAAAGATACGAAAAAAAAAAAACTTAGGTGGGCTCCACAATAAGTAATTAAGCAGAGAATGTTAAGATTAGGGGTGGAAACGAGTCGAGCTCGAGTCAGCTTACCTCAGCTCAAGCTTGGCTTGAAATTAATTTCGAGCCAAAATTTAGGCTCAAGCTTGGCTTGAAATTAATTCGAGCCGAGCTTGAGCGAGCCTAACTTCGACTTGAGCGAGCTCGAGCCCCAAACGAGCTGCTTGAAATTGTTAACATTGTGCAATCTCTAGTTTAATTTTTATAAAATATTATCTAAAATTTGATATAAAAAATATCTAATAATTTAACGTACGAAATGAATGCATAAAATACGATATTATAATACTAAAAAAATTAGGAAAAACTATTCTGCGAGGAAGTGAAAAAGAGAGAAAGAGAGCAATTAGAGCAGGATTTTGCTGGTTTGGTTTTGTGGGCCCAATAATCTAAATTCTATATGCATATAATTAAAATACATAATATATATTTTTTATATAATTAAAATGTATATTATATATAATTATATATAGAGAGAGTTTGGCTACTATATATACTTTTATGAGTATAAACTCCTTTATACTCATAAGTTTTTGACCGTTAGATCTATCCTTTTGACTATTTCCATTCGTTAAATCATACTATTCAACGAACCACCCACTGAATCTTAGGAGACTGCTATCAATCTAATGCACATTCAACGACTGAAAATTTATAAGTATAAAAAGGTCTATACTTATAAGAGTATAGTAACCCGAGCCTACATATATATAGAATTAGGCTACTATACTATTAATAGTACAAACCGCTTGCTATTAGGTTTCGGCCCTTAGATGAAGGGATGTGCGGTCAGAATGATGGTAGCCCCCTAGGGTTGAGTAGGTGGCTAGTTGAATAGTATGATCTAACGAATGAAAATCGCCGAAGGGATAGATCTAACAACAGAAAATTCGATGGCACCAAATGTTTGGTACTATCAATAATATAATAGCCGAACTCCATATATATATATATATATATATATATATATATATATATATATATATATATATATATATATATATATATATATATATATATATATATATATNAAGCGCATAGTATTATGGATAATATAAATAGTATAATAGCCGGATTATCTATATAAAAATTGAATCGAGAGTTTTACTGTGGCCGACGTGGCTGCTTCTCCGCACTCGCCAGGAAGAGAGGAAGAGAGAAAATGAGAGAAAGAGAGAGAGAGGGGGGGCCTGCGTGCAGGCGACCCGCGCCCGCAGCACGCGCGAGGGAGAGAGAGGGAGAGAGAGAGAGAGAGAGCAGAGGGAGAGAGAGGGAGAGCAGATAGAGAGAGGGGCTCGGCGCGCACGGGGGGTGCGGGCCGCCCGCACATGGCAGGCCCCACCCCCCGGTTCTCTCTCTCACTCTCCCTCCCCCTCTCTCCCTCTCTCCACCCCCGGCCCCCCCTTCTCTCTCCGTCTCCCCCTCTCTCTCTCCCCACCTCCTCCCCCCTCCCGCGGCTCTCTCTCTCCCCTCCTCTTTCTCTCCCCCACGTGTGCGCGACCCACGCCCGGCGGGTGCGCGCGGGGCGCGGGCAGCGCTGGGGAGGTGCGGGCGACCCGCACCCCCCGCGCGCGCGTGAGAGAGAGAGAGACAGTGTGTGTGTCTCTCTCCCCCCCTTCTATACCTCTCCCTCCCCCCCGGCTCTCTCCCACTCCCCCCCTCTCTCCCCTTCTTTTTCTTCCCCCGCCCCGCTCTCTCTTTCTATCTCCCCCTCTCCCCAGCGCGGGCGGGCGGCAGCGGGAGACGGGGGCGCGGGCGGTCGGCAGCGGGAGGCGGAGGCGCGAGCGAGCGACTGCGGGAGGCGAAGGCGCCAGCGCGGGGCGGGCGCTGGCGCAGGCGCGGCGCGGGGCGAGGGTAGGTGCCAGCACGAGCGGGCACGAGCCGAGAGGCGGCAGCATGGGGCGAGGGTGGGCGCCGGCACAAGCGGGCGCTAGCCGAGGGGCGGCGACGTGGGGCGCCGGCACCTCGCGAGGGCGCGGGGGCTGCGAGCATGGCCGCATCGCAGCGAACGGGAGAAAGAGAGAAAGAGAGAAACAGAGAGAGAGAGAGAGCGAGACGGGGGAGAGAGAGAGAGATAAAGAGGGAGAGAGGGGGAGAGAAAGAGAGTAGAGGGAGAGAGGGGAAGAGAGAAAGAGAGAGAGAGAGATAATTTTATTTATAAATATATATTTATTTATTATATATAATTTACTATATATTTTTTAAAAATATTCCCCCCCCCCCTTTTTTTTTGATGTTATCTCTTCTTTAACTTTTTTTCCCCTTTTCCTCCTCTTTTCTAAATTTTTTTTATTTGTATAGTTGTGGATCATGTACAAAAAATAAAAATTAAATTTAAAATTTAAAATTTAATTTTTTACATAAATTCTCCGCAGCGTAGCGCGGGCCTTCACTAGTATATATAGAGAGAGAGTCCGGCTATGATATTATTGATAGTACTAAATACTTGGTGCTATCGAATTTTGTGCTGTTAGATCATATTTTTTAACTAATCACTCACTTAACCCTAGATGATCACTATCATTCTAACCGCACATCCCTTCATACAAAGGTCGAAAATCTAATAGTAAGTGGTAGGTATTATTAATAGTATAGCAGACTATATATATATATTTCGAGCTTTTCGAGCTTAATTCGAGCGAGCCGAATAATACTCAAGCTCGGCTTGAAATTAATTTCGAGCCTAAATTTAAGCTCAAGCTTGCTTGAAATTAATTCGAGCCGAGCTTGAGCGAGCCGAATATTGAGCCGAACGCGAGCTGGCTAGCTCGTTTGCTAGCCCTAGTTAATATGACAGGTAGGGCCCACAAAGAAACAAATTAAGCTAATAATGCCACGTGGACAAAAGAAAATGAATTTTCATCAGAATTTATAGATTATAGATATAGATTTAGCCAAACATTTTATGGCTTTTTGAACCAAAATAAATTCTCCCAATCATGTAGAAATTATTTTTTCAGGCCGCCCATAGGTTTCTCTGGAACCGTTTTAAAGCCCGCATAAGCGCTACTTTTGCTTGGGAGGTCGGATGGGCGCCACTGTGCCACGCGGCGCCCATCGGGCCGTCCCTAAATTAGCCCGATTTGGGGCCGGTGGCTACCAAGTTTTAGCCCCGCCGCCGCCTGGACTCGATATGTCCTCCTCGAAGCCGGAGAACCCTCCTCCTCCTCCTTCTCCTCCGGCCGCGGCCGCCGCATCAATCTCGGAGGCCGACAACGGCACCGGAAGCGGCGGCATCAGCAAGAAGCAGGCGAAGAAGGAGGCCAAGAAGGCGGAGAAGGCGCAGCGGCAGCAGAGCTCGGCCGCCCAGGCGGCGGAGGCAGAGTCCTCCTCCGCGTTAGACGACCCCCTGTCGTCCCACTACGGCGACGTGGCCGTGGAGGAGATCCAGTCCAAGGCCGTGAGCGGGCGCGAGTGGACGGAGGTGGGCGATCTGGGCGCCGAGAAGGCCGGGCGGACCGTCCTGATCCGCGGGGCGGCGCAGGCCATCCGGCCGGTCAGCAAGAAGATGGCGTTCCTGGTGCTGCGCCAGGCCATGAGCACCGTCCAGTGCGTCCTCGTCGCCGACGCCCGCCACGTCAGCCCCCACATGGTCAAGTTCGCCACCGCCCTCAGCAAGGAGTCCATCCTCGACGTCGAGGGCGTCGTCTCCGTCCCCAGCCAACCCATCAAGGGCACCACCCAGCAGGTATTACAGATCCATCCTTCTTCATCTGCTTCAGCAGGTTTTGTTTCCTTTAGATTGTCTTCTTCTTGATTCTCTGGCTTTGTCAACATCTGCTACGTTTCTCTGGTTATAGTTTCACTTGCACCGTCGACTAGGGGTAGGTAAGATTTGTTTGGTTATATGAGCGAGAATGGTTGTCATTCTTTCTGCAGGTGGAAGTTCAAGTTCGGAAGCTCTACTGTATCAACAGAGCGATACCAAACCTTCCCATTAACATTGAGGATGCTGCAAGAAGTGAGGCGGAGTTTGCAAAAGCTGAGCTCGTAAGTTATCATAAACATTTGTTGTGCCTTCCTTCCTTCTTGAGCAACAAATGATTCACGAGCTAGTTGTCCTACTGCTTTGACTTTTGAAGAAGCTTAAGAACTTTGTTAGTTTGATATATTTCTAATTGTTGTACTTAATTAGAGAAGCCGACTCAATTGGTTTGAGTAGGAGACATGCCAAGATATGTCAATTTTATTTACTTGTAAGCGATAATCGGAAGATAATCAGTTGTAAATTTTACAAGATCTGTTGTGCAGACAGGAGAGCAGCTTGTTCGTGTTGGGCAGGACACACGTTTAAACAATAGGGTCCTTGACTTACGCACTCCAGCAAACCAAGCAATTTTTCGCATTCAATGCCAAGTTGAACATGTAAGTGTGGTCTTCTAAGCAGATTTTAGCCGTTTATAGCTTTTCTGCTTATGCCGCACATTATTAGCTGCTATATTCGTTAACTTGGATTGAAGTATTACATTTCGGCAGTTCTTACAGTGTCTCTTGTACGTTTCTTTAACTTAGCTGCTGTTGGTATATTAGTCCATGAAAAGGAAATCATCTTGTGAGGGTATGGTGCAGATATTCAAACAATTTTTGCTATCAAAGGACTTTGTTGGTATTCACACACCAAAATTGATCTCTGGATCAAGTGAGGGAGGTGCCGCTGTATTCAAGCTGGACTACAAGGGTCAACCTGCTTGCTTGGCACAATCACCTCAGCTTTGTAAACAAATGGCAATATGCGGTGGGTTTGGGCGAGTATTTGAAGTTGGTCCTGTATTTAGAGCTGAAGACTCCTACACACACAGGCACCTTTGCGAGTTTGTAGGACTTGATGTTGAGATGGAGATTAAGGAACATTATTTCGAGGTAACGTACAATTTTTTAATTTTAATTTTATTTCCTGCTGTTCACTCTTTAACCCATTCAGCATATTAACTTGTCCAATATCTTCAATTTGCATATACAGGTTTGCGACATCGTAGATAGATTGTTCGTGGAAATGTTTGACCATTTGAGTAAGAATTGCAAGAGGGAACTTGAAGCAATCAATAGGCAGTATCCTTTTGAGCCGCTGAAGGTAAAAAAAACTTTGCTCTTTGTACACGGTAAATGAAATGAGACTTCTAAAGTAATTGACGAAATGATGTGCATTGCAGTGCTCATTAGCTCTCCAATTTCTGATTTGTGATTTGCCTTGCAGTATTTGCCAAAAACGCTGCGACTTACTTATGAAGAGGGCATTCAGATGTTGAAGGTGTGTATCTTTTTACTTAAATGACTAATCCCTATTTTTAATAAGCAAGCAAATAAAATTTTATGTTGAATTCTATGCCACGTTTGTGATATTGGATGTGAACATTTGGTAATTTTTCTTCTCTAGCTGTCGTAGTTTAAAGCTAACATCCAAGCACAAGTTTTGTTTTATGCTGGATTGTAAAATTAGTAGTCTTTTGCATCAATTATTTGTATGATAAATACATCAATCTTTTCACGACTGTTATTATTCGGTACTTGTTAGTCGATGTTTTGATGTTAAGTGTCTTGCACAAAGATTGCTTCATGCATTTGAACCATAGTAACTTAGCATAGTAGAGTTTCGTAGATACAGTAGCATAGTGATAAGTGACATGACAACTTTCCAATGACTATTTATTATTTTATGACTGGCAAAATTGCTGTTTCAGAATTTGCTTCTGTTTGTGTTGTAGAGATACATCATAAACTAATGCATATGACTTGTCTAAGCCATGCTGTTTAGCCTGCCTTGGTTCATATGATATTAATGTAATTGAGTAGGCATGTCATTAGAAACACTCAGAACTATGTCCAAAGTATAGATATTCACTTGTGCACACCTTGTAATAAATTAGAGTTACTGTGGAAGCCAGTTGTTTAAGATCACTTCTTAAATTTATCATTTATCAGATCTTTTTCACAAAACTAATTCAAAAGCTTTGATTTCTGTGTGTTACTTTGTTTGTTGTGCACAATAATATGCAAGACAACATTGTAGTGTACTAGAATATAAATGCTGAAGTTCTTTCGGAAGGTTTACTATTCATAATTAAATATCTTGGTTAACAAATAGAAGATTAAGTTGATGATTCCTTTGCTGTGCTTGCAAATGTTGTCATGTTCCAACAGAAGAATTTTTTGTACTAAGTAGAGGTTATGCTTCAAAGAAAATGATATGTGTGTGTGTGTGTGCGTGTCGTTTTAGAGAGAGAGAGAGGGAGCCCGGCTCCTATACTCATATGAGTACGATCGCATTCGTAATCATAAGTCATTTTCGATGACAAAGCTTCTGAATCGACAATCCATACCTCTAAACATTATCTAGAATATTTGAAACTTCTAAAAATCAAATTTCATAATTTTTCGACATCATTTACCTTACGATCGAATGATCTTAAAATTGATAATTTTTAACGGCCGGTATAGAATACTTGCTAGTTTAACGGTGTAAAAGGATCGAAATCGGTTGAATTTTTGATAGAAAATTCTATTCACTATCTAGATAAAGATCAATAACTTTGATCTTAAATTGAATTATCTGATCCTCTTAAGTTTTAGGAAGTTGTTCGATTTTGACCGTTTATTTTATGCCCACTTGATGGACTTTATTATAATTTGAAAAAATTACAAAAAATTCTATAAATTTTAAATGCTCTACATTATATTTAACGGTATGGATCATCAATTCAGAAGCTCCATCATCGAAAATAACTTACGAGTATGAAGGGCTCTATACTCGTTAGAGTATAGTAGCCATACTCTCTCTCTCTCTCTCTCTCTCTATATATATATATATATATATAGATTCCGGTTGAGGTGCTTCCAAGAGCACCAAGCACTTGGTACTACCAAGTTTTCTACTGTTAGATTTATCCCATTGACCATTTTTATCCGTTGGATCATAGTATTCAACCAACCACCCATTCAACTCTAGGGGGACCACTATAATCTTAATCGCACATCCCTTCTCCAAAGGCCTAATAGCACTAATGACTTGGTGCTATTAGAAGCATTCCAGTCTAATTCTCTCTCTCTCTCTCTCTATATATATATATATATATAGAGAGAGAGAAAGAGAGAGAGAGAGAGAGAGAGAGAGTAGGGCTACTATACTCTTATGAGTATAGATCTCTTTGTACTCATAAGTTTTCGGCCGTTGGATAAAGAGATATGCGGTTAGAATGATAGTGGTCTCTTAGGGTTGAGTAGGTAGTTGGTTGAATAGTATGATCTAATGGGTGGAAATGGTCAAAGAAGTAGATCTAACAGCCAAAAACTTATGAGTACAAAGTAGTCTATACTCATAAGAATATAGTAGCCGGACTCTATATATATATATATGCATACTTCTACGTTCCATAGTATTTGGTGGAAAAATCTATCTCTTTGATATGATACATAGCAACAGGAATTAGGTGGTCAAATGGTTGCTAAAATGTATATGTAATATCTGTTATTGCCATTTTGACTTGCACTGTCAGGAAGCTGGAACAGAAATTGAGCCCATGGGAGACCTCAATACGGAGTCTGAGAAAAAATTGGGTTGGCTTGTTCGTCAGAAGTGCGTGCCTACTTCCAATATTCATTCCCTTCCATCGGTGAAACTGTTAGAATGCCTTTCATTGTTTTTTTCTTATTTATTTGCAGATACGACACCGACTTTTATATTCTTTGTCGGTATCCTTTGGCTGTGAGACCATTCTACACCATGCCTTGCTATGATGACCCGGCTTATACTAACTCATTTGATGTCTTTATTCGAGGTCAGTAAGTAAATTCTGTTTGTTAAATTAATAAAGGGGATTGAAGAGGGGTTCTCCTCTACTTTTCACATTGATGACATGTTTGGAATTTTAAGACTGATTATCCTGCGCTTCAGTTATGTTATGTTTACATTTTGTAAAGTTTGAATTTGAGCGGGCATTTCCTATATTTTATTTGTGTGGTGTTTCGGCTAGTTTATATCCCACTGTTGAGCTATTGATGCTCTGAACTCAAATTTTTTCAGGACACAAATGTGACATTGATTGGATGATAAAAGGTTTTTTTTTTTTCAATATACTAAATCATGTTGTGATACATTTTAATCAAATAGGAGAGTTTTCCGTGTCAAGATAGCTCTGAAATAGTCCTAGATAGACCCTTACTGAGAAAAGATGAAATTACATCTGGAGAATTTATGAGAAATCACCTAGCTAGCGTAAGGGCATGCGGTTAAAGGGATATTTTTTAGTGAAAGTGGTGAATGTTTGTCGTACCCCATTCTATCTTTGATCTCTCAGTTTCTCCCATCCACTATTTATCTTCTGTGGCTCTCTTACTCTATCCAGTATCATTACAAAATAAGGTTTCCACACTGAAATGACCTTGATACTTTATATCCATATCATGTACCTCTATTGGTACTTGATATGATTGTGAAACTTGTGCTTCTGTAGTTGAAGCAGATGTACTTTTACATCTCTTTTCCATTGTAAGCTCTTTTGGTGTTTTTTGGTTAATTAAGAAAAAGCTAATTGTTATTGTTATTTATTATCTGAAGACTAATGGCAATAACAGTTACAATGGTCTTTGTATTGAGCAAATGGTCAAAGGAATAGGGAAAATTTGATTTTGAATCAAGCATAATCTAGGACAGTTTCTTCCTCAATTATGTCTTGATTTTCAGTTTAGCACATTTTACAACTTGGATTCTAATTATCTCCTCCGTAAATTTGCATCAAGAAATATCTAATTGATGGGGAATTTCAAAATCTTCTGGTCTGATCTGACTTTGGTTTCTTGTAGGCGAGGAGATAATTTCTGGGGCTCAAAGAATACACACACCTGAATTATTGGCTAAGCGTGCAGAGGCATGTGGAATCGATGTGAAGACAATATCAACATACATCGACTCCTTCAAGTACGAGTTCTACTTTTGCTATCAAATCTTTCTAATTGATTCATTTCTTGCCTTTGTGTGAGGACAACATTGTTTATAAAGATGAAGTCTCAGTGTAATTTGTCTGTAATATGGCACTCACAGTTTTGATTGTTTAGCGCTAGATTTATCATGATTTTGAGCAAGTATTATTTAGAACTAGAAATACTCTTCATGATTTTATAGAGGGACAGGATGAACGTTTGCCATGAAGGAATGCAACTTGAAAGAGATCACTGAAGTGTTCTCTAGCAAAATCGCTAATAGAAGAACGGCATGTATAATATTCTTCATTCATTGGCTTACAAGGATTAGAATAGCGAGAAACTTTGATGATAGATATTATTGTAGCTTGTCTTAGCGGCCTGGAAACAGTTTTCGTCGAAATTTTGTTTCCGCCATCATTGTTTCTTTAGGGTTGACCAATTGCTTTATAATCAGCGGATTAAGGTCTGGGGATGATAATATTAATAGAAGAGAAGGAGCAATAAAGATCTAGCTTAAGAAAAGTCGTCTTTTATCTAAGGGAGTATGCATACTGCTTAATATAATATATGAATAAATCTTTAACATTCAGGAGGATAGGGATGACAACTATATTCCTGCTGTATTTTTCCTTCTTATTTCATATTTAATAATTGAAAAAGAAGTTTTCCCTTTTTCGGATACTAATGTAATGTTTTTCTGTTGAAATTTGCCAGGTATGGTGCTCCTCCGCATGGTGGCTTTGGCGTGGGCTTGGAGAGAGTTGTTATGCTTTTCTGTGCCCTCAACAACATAAGGAAAACATCGATGTTCCCTCGCGACCCACAGAGGCTAGTCCCTTAAACAAGTCCTTTCGTTGGATCCCGCGACTCAAACAGAGTTTACTTTTTGTTTTTTTTTTCCCCCTCAATTTGAAATTTGAATCACTCCCATTAGTCAGCTTTGGATGTAAACATGGATACTAAAGTGTTGCTTGTTGGCTTCTGTGAGAACTTGACCAAGCTGTGAGATAATCGTCATCTAAACGTTTTTAAGAGTGAGGTGTTTTCTTTTCTTTTATATTTCAATTTCATTTTCTTTCTTCTATTTGTTTTGTTTAGTTAATTTTATAACTTTATCCTAGTGCGTATATGTCATGTTCCGGGACCTAGCGGAAGCCCGCCCGCCGCATGCCCAGACCCGCCATATGTCTAAAACATATAAGGCGTCTACAATAAAACGATAAATAAAGTAATAAAAGGAGAACATTTAGGAGTATGAGTAAAATATATCTAGATTCTGTAACAAGGAAATCGAATAAAAGATCCAACAACAACTAAATAAAAGTAATAAGTAATACAAGAGATGTCTCAGAACAAGTGCTAAAAGAATACATAGGTGGTCTTTATACATGATACAAAAATCTCTCTCTCTCTACTACAACAGAAGAAAGAGTAACCTCCTAATCTCGAAGTAGCTCCTCTCAATCTAGCTAAGCGACACCTTTGCTGCGATCCTGTGCCTCCACCGGTGCTGAAGGCTTTGAAATAAAAATCATAAAACAGAGGGCGTGAGAACTATTAAATAATAGTTTTTAGTGGGCGATTACTGACTTCAGTGGAAAGCACCACTAGACCCAAAAGAGCTAAATAGGTAAGTAAACAAGTAAAAACGATATGAATGACATGTAAATAACATGTAAACTTACTACCACATGATGTCTCTATTTAACATGAATTTGCATAAGTAATGAAGCTACTGTAACATGTAAGTACATGAGTGTAACTAACATAATGTCCACAAGCTGAATAGTGCAATGTCATTGTTTACTATTCTAATTAATGTTCACTTGGCATGTTAACTACTTGAAGTTTAAATCTTGTAAGACCCGCACGAAGGCTGTCTGGCCTGAAGACCCACCCGTAGGCTGTCTGGCCGGTGCCGTACCTAATGGCCCTGTGGTAGTCAACATTCCCACTCTAGGAATGAGCCTTGCCCACGGCAATCCACTTCTGCGCCCAATCCCGCACGGCGAGTATGTATCGCGATGGCTATCTCCGAAGTGCCGACTTGTAGGGAGCGACTCTTACAAGCATGTGCGAATAAGCACAAAGGCAAGTAAGCATATAAGTCTGTCTCAAGTCTCAAGTCATCATGTCTAAAATATAAAATAGCGACTGTGTCGATGGCCTATCACTATGTCATCATGTCTAAAACACGGAATATAGTCGATGTCCAATGGCCTACCACTATATCTCTATGTTGCAGTTTCATAGTTTTCTAGTTCAAGTGCTCTTTTATGGCACTTTTGTCTAATAAGTCCAAGCATGATTTTGGTGTTCATGAATACACAATTTGAGTCATTTGGAATATAGGAGATAAGTTTTTCAATTGCTAACATGAATATTTCTCACATGCATGCAAAACACCCAGAATGCTCTACTATATAGAGTGAAATTTTTACAATACATAATGCATGCATTTTAAGTATTCTAAAATTCATAGAAATGAATATACATAAATTTTAACGTTACGACGAGTATAACACCCATAGGGGACATTTTGCCCCGGTTTTATGAAGTCAAACCCACCACAACTCTTGCAATCTTTCGTTTGCTCTAACGAAGGTGTCCACTAGTCTTCTAGCACCCTAGAGGTGTAGAAACAAGAGTTAAACGGACTTTACGAACAACACACGGCTCAAACATTAAGCATCTCATGCATAAGGGTGAAAAACTTACCGAATGTGAAGAAATCCCTTTCGATCTCCAAATGGGAGGTAGAGGCCTTCAAATCCCACCTAAACAAAGGTTCTAAACCAATCAATTTGGTTCTAGAAGCTACCAATCCAAAATCCCCAAAAATAACCCTAAATCTCATTCCTAAGGTTCCAAAGGGTAGAATTTACCAAAATATGAATCAAAGGCTAGAAACATGTTACTAACCTTTCAAGAGCTCTAAGACAAGGCTCCAAGCAAGCTAGGGTTGAAGTCCTTCCTTGCCACAAGCTCCAAACACCAAGCTAGGGCTTCTCCCATGGTGGAAATGGCACCAAGAAGGAGAAAGAAGCAAAAAGAAGAGATTAGCTTAAAAAACCCAAGCTAAAATCAAAAAGGAAAAGAAAGGGATGGAGTGGAGGGCTCCCCTACCTTCTTTCCTCTGTTCCCAAGCTCAAGGAAGCAGCAAAGAGGCATGGGTGATGATATAGAAGTGTTACAATTGCAAAAATACCCCTGCAGCTCAAACTGCTCAAAATCTGCCAAAGTGTACCGGTACATGGGAAAGTGTACCGGTACAAATCCCGCGAAAATGCGAACTCGAGCCTCGGGTTGGCAGAAAAACGGAAGTGTACCGATACAACCATCAAGGTGTACCGGTACAAATCCTGTACCGGTACAACCATCGACCTGTCACCGGTTTCACCATGTGCAGAGTGCAATCCGAGGGTAGCCTAAGTCCATCCCTTTGGTGACCTTAGCGCTACATAAAATACCATATTCCTCGGGATGCGAGCCATGGGTCGGTCCACTGTCCACGACCCTCCAGAATATCCGGAAAAAAATACGGAACATAGAGCAAACACTCGAACCTTACTATTTGCAAAGGTCCAGTGTGTTGCATTCACCCCTCCTAAAAAGGAGTTTCGTCCGCGAAACTCGAAATGCAACATACCTCAAGACTCCGTCAGAAAGAGATGGGGATAGCGCTCCTGCAAGGCGCTCTAAAGCTCCCACGTGGCCTCTCGTTCCCCGTGGTTGCTCCAAAGAACCTTCACATACGGAATGTCTCGATTCCACAGCTTTCTCACCTCGCGAGCCAAGATCCTCACGGGCAGCTCCTCAAAGCTCAAGTTTTTCCGCAAATCCAAAGGTGTAGCATCCAATACATGAGTTGGGTCGAAGATGTACTTCCGAATGACCGATACATGAAAGACGTTGTGTACGCCCGATAGGTTCGACGGTAGAGCAAGTCTATACGTTACCGGGTCCACACGCTCCAAGATCTCATACGGTCCAATAAAACGGGGGCTCAACTTTCCCCGAATCCCAAATCTCCTGATCTTTCTAGTCGGCGAAACTTTCAAGAAAACATGGTCTCCAACTTGAAACTCCAAGTCTCGCCGTCGTCGATCGGCGTAGCTCCTCTGTCTACTCTGTGCCGTTAAAAGTCGCTCCCGAGCAATACGAACCTTCTCCTCAGCTTCCTGGAGTACGTCAGGGCCTAAAGCCAATCTCTCGCCAACTTCACTCCAATGAAGTGGCGATCGACACTTCCGTCCATAAAGTGCTTCGAAGGATGCCATCTTGATGCTTGCTTGATAACTATTGTTATAAGCAAACTCCGCCATCGGTAGATACTGCGACCATCCTCCCTGAAAGTTTATCACACATGCTCAGAGCATATCCTCTAAGGTCTGAATAGTGCGCTTCGACTGCACGTCACTCTCAGGGTGGAAAGCAGTGCTAAAGTTCAATCGAGTGCCTAAGACGTCCTGCAGACTCCTCCAAAAGTAAGACACAAACCGGGTGTCTCGATCAGATACAATCGAAGTAGGCACTCCGTGAAGTCGCACAATCTCATTAAGGTACACTTGCGCGAGCTTCTCCCCAGTCCAAGTCGTATGTATAGGTATGAAGTGCGCCGACTTCGTCAACCTATCCACGATCACCCAAATAGCCTGTGAGCGAGGCAATCCTGTCACGAAGTCCATGGTGATCTTCTCCCACTTTCACATGGGGATCGGTAAACTCTGAAGTTTCCCCGCAGGTAATCGGTGCTCAGCCTTCACCTGTTGGCAAGTCAGACATCTAGCAACAAACTCACCAACATCCTTTTTCATCCCGGGCCACCAATAGAGCAACTTTAAGTCCTTGTACATCTTGGTGCCTCCCGGATGTATAGCATAGGGTGCTCGGTGTGCTTCTTGAAGAATATCTTCTTTAAGTCCCGAATCCGCTGGTACACATAATCGTCCACGAAAGCGCATCAATCCTTGATCATCCACAAGGAAGTCGCCAGTGCAACCTTTAACCATTTTATCTTTAATCCTTTGCAACTCCACATCGGAAGCTTATTTTTTTTTAATTCTATCCAACAGAGTAGGTTGCACTACCAAGGTCATCAACCTCAAGGGTGTGTCTGGAGTCACCATCTCTAACTCCAACCGCTTCATCTGCTCGATCAACTGCGGTTGAGTAACGACATGCATCGCTAGGTTTTTCGTCGATTTCCTACTTAGCGCATCCGCCATCACGTTAGCCTTGCCCGGATGGTAGAGAATCGTCATATCATAATCCTTGAGCAGCTCCAACCATCTGCGCTGCCTCAAGTTCAGCTCCTTCTGAGTGAATAAGTATTTCAAGCTATTGTGATCCGTGTATACTTCACATCGCTCGCCATAGAGATAGTGGCGCCATAGCTTCAATGCAAAGGCTACGGCCACTAACTCAAGATCATGTGTAGGATAATTCTTTTCATATTCCTTCAATTGGCGAGAAGCATACGCGATCATCTTGCCATGCTGCATCAAAACGCAACCCAATCCATTAAATGAAGCATCACTATAAACCACATACCCTGCTCCAGCAATTGGCAGGGTTAGGATCGGGGCGGTCGTCAATCTCTGCTTCAACTCTTGGAAGCTTCTTTCACACGAATCATTCTAAATAAACTTGGTGCCCTTATGCGTGAGCCTCGTGAGGGGAGTAGATAACTTAGCAAACCCCTCAACAAACCTCCGGTAGTAGCCGGCCAATCCAAGAAAATTCCGTATCTCCGTGATGCTTGTCGGCCTCGGCCAATCCTTGATAGCCTCAATCTTCTTGGGATCCACGGCTATACCTGATCCCGAAATTACATGTCCAAGGAATGCCACCTCTCGAAGCCAAAATTCGCACTTTTTCAGCTTGGCATAGAGTTCTCTTTCCTGAAGTATTTGAAATACGAGCCTCAAATGTTCCTCGTGATCCGCATCACTTCGAGAATAAACCAAAATATCGTCGATGAACACCACGACGAACCTGTCTAGATAAGGCTTGAAAACACAGTTCATTAGATCCATAAAAGCTGCCGGGGCATTAGTAATGTAACAAAGTGAATTCTCGAAATCCGAGAGTTGCACTTTGTCCAGGATCGACTAATGGTCGACTGAGTACCCTTTGGAGAAGTTAAGAATGCTCGAAACCCAAAAAGTGTATTGGAATGGAGTCCGCGAGAGTAAAGATGTAAAATCTGCATTTTTGTTTGGTTCTGCTCTCGGGGACCGGTCTCTGGCAAGAAGAGACCGGTCCCATCGGCTGAGGGTTACGGGGTTGCTGATGCAACCGGTCCCTGGCAGGGAGGGACCGGTCCCCGCAGGCGACACCAGTGAGAATGGCCAAAAATTGGCTAAGTCCCGCGAGACGAGCTCTCGAGGACCGGTCTCTGGTGGGCAGACTGGTCTCCGGGGGACCGGTCTCTCAGGGAGAGACTGGTTCCCGAACGCGTGGGAAATGGGAAGGTCCTCTGGGACCGGTCCCAGGTCGGGGAGACCGGTCCCTCCGCGCGGATTTTGCCCAGTCTGGGTAGTATGAAGGGTGAAAAGTTGAGGGGCTTATATGGATATTGTTACAATATAAGGGGTTAAGAGAGGTGTCTCTCTCTCTCTTTCTCTCACTCCCTCACTCTCCCTCACCCCTTTCTCTCTCTCTCTCTGATCGTGAAGGAGAAAAAGAGAAGAAAGAAAGGAAAAGAGAATGGAAGGAGAAGAAGGAGAAGGAGTAGAGCTTGGAGGAGATCTTCATCCTCTCCTTCGTCTTCCTCGTGCTTGGAGCAAACCTAGAGAGGTGAGCTTCTTAGACTCTCATGGTAGATCCCTAAATATGGGGTTTTGATCTCTAGAAATGGTTTAATTGGATTCCTAGCATGCTAAATAGGTGATAAATGCTCGAATCTAGAGATTTAAAGATAGGTTTTTGCCTAGTTGGAATCTAGGGCTCCGAAATGAGATTTTTATAAACAGATGGGTTTGATCTCATTTAGACCTCTGTAAACCTAATTGCTAGGTAGACGAACGCGTTGGCGAAGTCGGTTTGGCAATCCGTCGAGCCGTTATAAAGATATTGAAGAAACAAGCGATTTAGCTTCGTTTCCGCCTGGAGGGCCGAGGCGACATCGTAAAATCGTGGAAATGAATTTTGAGTACCGTGGCACATAACCGAAGACCTATAATTTCTGGGGCTGCGAAGCGGACCACGGTTGAGGCGCAGTTGCAATATCGGGCCGTGCCAGATACCGGTGCTGCGGGAGGCCGATTGCAAGTGTCGACAAGTAATCGGAACGCGAGTTAAGGTGGGTTGTGCTTACCGAAGTGACTAGGTCGCCTTTATGTCTAAGATGGTTAAAAAAATCCATGTTGATGCATGTAAATGTAAACGAGGCATATAGATGATGCATATAAATGTAAATAAAGCATGTGGTTGATGCATGTAGCTAATGCTAAGTCATGCATGTTAATAATATGATGCAAATGCTAAGTAGATGCATACAAAATGATATTGAAATCATAGAGTGTATGATGTATAAGTGCTAGATAATTACATGAATGCATGTGAGTATGAGGTATAAAATGCATACTGATATAAGAAATCATGCTAGATTCATACGATATGAAAGGGATTAATAACTCTAGAATGAGTAGAGAACTCGACGACGGGAAATGGTAATATAGAATGCTTAATTGGACAATTAGCATGTGAATTAGATCGAGTGGCATCTAACTTAGTGTTGAAGAACATAGGTTGTGAATGAATCTAGAGTCAGATGAACTAGATCGAGTGGCATTTAACCTAGTATTAGTAAACATAGGTTGAACAGGAATGATATCGAACCTAGTGTTAACAAATATAGGTGGCGGACATAGTGATATTGAACCTAGTGTCAGTGAACATAGGTTGAACTAGTAAACCTAGAGTTTTGTAACCTAGGTTGTGATATAGTAAACCTAGAGTGGCTTTGAACCTAGGTTGTTGAGAATAGTGGTAGCAGCCACTAGGATGTGCTAGGTCGACAGCATAGGGTTGGTTATGGACCCTCGACCTGTAGAAGTGGATTCCGAAATTCCAGGACCTGTGATGACCTTCGTATCAAGGCTAGGGTGTGTGCGACGACTTCGCCGCCGAGGTTGATACCAAGGATGGATTGGGGGTGAATGTGCAGAGATCACCGCGAGGGGCTTGAACCATTGTCGTGGCGTGTGCAACGATTTCGCCGCCGGATGGTTAAGCCAGTTTGTGGATTATGCCGCAAGATCGACTTGAGCCATTGTTGGGTGAGGTGCGATTCGTTCGCTACCGGATGGCCAAGTCAAGGGACTTGAACCAGTGTTCGGCGTGTGTGATGACTTCGCCGCCAGCTGGTTAAGTCTCAGGGAGCGGCGAGTGCGCGGACTATCCGCGAATGATTGACTCGAGGCCGAGTCGGGTGGTTAGCTTTATTAGGTTAATAGAAACCTTATAAGCTAGTGATAAAGATAAAAGCTAAGGTATTAGAGACCTTAGAAGCGAGTTGAACTTGAGTTAAGAATCTAAGGTAATAGAAACCTTAGAATTGAATGACAGGAGCTAAGATTAGCAGAGTTAAATGTAGAATCAATAGATCTACTGAATGGTGCTTAATTGCATAGAACTGCATAATATTCATATTGCATATTGTGAGGTATGTTATCTGTTAGTTGCATAGTAACACTATGATATATATCTATAGATGTTTTTGGACTAACATGATTGCAGTGCCTCCTTGGACCTTTTGGTCGAGCTTTTCCCTTGGGTGGTCGTACCCACTGGGAACCATGGAGTTGGTTCTCACCCCACGTTGTTTTGGGGTGTTACAGGTTTGTACGTGAGCGGCGCGGTGGCACAAAGTAAGGGCGTAGCTCAGTAGATAGCGCCCTACCGAGAGACCGAGGTAGCAGTACCCTGAGGCAGTCTAGTTTAGGGGACTAGAGGGAAGTGAAAAGAACACAATGTATCAACTTGTAAATAAATTTGTAATAACTAGATTGTATTTGGAAGAAATCAAATGAGAATTGTGATGTAAAACCAATGAATGTGAATGAATGTAATATCATAGGATGTGTTATGTTGTTTGATACCTTCCATATGCAATCTGTTTGTTGAGTATTGTTCCTGGTTGGAACTTCGTACATTATTTGATTACGATGCCTTGAACGTACAGGGGAGACTCTGTCCGTAGTACAGGGGAAACCCTGTCCGTTCGGCGCTGTCGGCGGCGCCTCGACCTCGGCCAAATAGGCGGGTGGTCGCGGGTCGTGACAAGTAAGCCCGAATGGCATAACAGTGAACTCATCATGTCTATACCGTGTTCTAAAAGCCGTCTTCGATACATCTTCGGGTTTGATCTTTAACTCGTGGTATCCTGACTGCAAGTCTATCTTGGAATACACACATGATCCCTGAAGCTGATCAAACAAGTCGTCGATCCTCGGCAACGGATACTTATTCTTGATCGTGACTTTATTAAGTTCACGATAATCCACACATAAGCTCAAAGACCCGTCCTTTTTCTTGACGAACAAAACTGGTGCTCTCCAAGGTGAGATGCTCGGTTGAATAAAGCTTTTGTCTAACAGATCCTGTACCTGTGCCCTCAGCTCCTTTAGCTCCGCCGGTGCCATCCTATAGGGCACTTTCGAGATTGGGGTAGTTCCGGGGACGAGATCTACCACAAACTCGATCTTCCTATCCGGTGGCATACCCGGTAGCTCAACTGGAAACACGTCCTGAAACTCCCGCACCACCGGAATATCCTCAACCTTATGGGTGTTATCATCGCCCCTCAACACAACACTAGCCAAAAAGACTACGCAACCTCTGCTGATCAGCTGCCTAGCTCGAGACGAGCTGATCGTTATCGCAAAAAACGAACTTCGACATCCACAAAACACCACTCAGTCTGCCCCGGTTCTCTAAAAGTAACCGTGCAATTCTTACAATCGATCGTGGTATAGTACTTAGTTAGTCAATCCATGCCTAAGACCACATCAAATTTTCCTAGCTTGCGCAATGCTAGCAAGTCCACAGGCATAATCCAATCTCCTACCCAAACAGGGCAACTGGGGCAATACTCTCTAATAT
Source organism: Ananas comosus (assembly GCF_001540865.1). Taxonomy (NCBI): domain Eukaryota; kingdom Viridiplantae; phylum Streptophyta; class Magnoliopsida; order Poales; family Bromeliaceae; genus Ananas; species Ananas comosus. Next base: position 4,267,839 of record NC_033622.1, on the reverse strand, counting down.
CCAAAGTGTGGTCGGGTACTGCAACATGTCTCGGATGCAACAAAAAAACCAATGAGATGCCATGCAACTCGGTAAACAGCCGATCTATAAATGAATGCGATGCACCGGTATCAAATAATGCACGAACTCTAATGCCATCAAGTAAAATGATACCTGCAACCACATCCTCGGCTGCTACCTCCTCCTCGGTCTGAGCGGCATACATGCGCCCACTCGGGACCTGTCGAGATCTCTTGCTCTGTCGCTGGACGGATGGCCGCCCAGGCTGGTACTGTGCCGATGGAATCCCGTGGCTGGCGGCTGGTAGAGCCGGTGCTGATGCAGAAGACGGTGCTGGTGATGAACCTCTCGGGCACTCAGTCCGGATGTGGCCCCCTGGCCATACTGGTAGCACCTACCCGCCCGCTTTGGACACTGCAATAGGAAGTGGGGACCACCACAGATCACACACTGGGGAGGCCGGCGACGATCGGTGCCTCCTTGCTGCGATGCTGAGCCGCGCCCACGCTGCTGGCTCCTAGGGTGCTTCGACGGCCTCCTAGAGTGCGTCTGGCTCGCACCCTCAGCCGCGGGCCTCTTGGCCTTGCCTTTATCCAAGGCCTCTCGCCTCTCCTGAACATCCGCCGCGCCGCTCTCCACTATGAGCGCACGATCCACCACCTCCCGGTAGGTTTGGAGGTTAGAGAATTGCACGAACCGAAATATCGACAGTCGTAACCCCCGCTCAAAAATGCAGGCCTTGTCCTCATCGTCCTGCACGACGAAAGGCACGCAGTGCAGAAACCGAGAAAACTCCCTCTCATACTCGGCTACAGTCCGGTCTCCCTGGCGCAAGTTGCGCAAGTCCTGTTCCATATTCCTTTTAATGCTGGTCGGGAAGTAGTGTGCCAAAAGAAGCTCCTTGAACTTCTTTCAAGTAATAGCCGCCAAGTCGGTGCTGGGGTTCTCCTGAAGATCCAACCACCAGCGATAGGCCTCGCCGTCCAGGTGGTGAGTGGCGAGCCAAACTCGATCCCTCTCCTCCACGAAGGTGTCGCGGAAGAGCTTCTCCATATGCATCAACCACTTCTCCACGATCCAGTGGTCGACCTTCTCTCCGTCAAAGATCCGGGGACTGCACATTCTGAACTCGTTGAGGCGCTCTATTAATCTGTCCCTCTCCTCTGCAGAAACCGTCACGGGGAAAACTGCCCCCGCCGGCAGCACCTGAGCTGGTGGTGCCGCAATCGCCTCCTCCTGGGGTGCTGCAATAGGCGCCGTCCGAGATGTGTCGAGTGCAGGGGATGACCCTCGGGGTGCAACCACCTCCACCGGTGCGGGTGGCGTAGGAGCCCGTGTCTCTCTAGCAGTAGCCTGCTGAAGTAGGAGGTCCTCCAAGCGTTTCATCCGCGTCTCCTGTCGGCGGGCTGCCTCCGTCTGCTAAGCGACCATGTTAGTGAGGGCCGCAAGCTGGCCCCTCAACTCACGGAGCTCGCCGGATCCGGAGGTAGCGGAGGTCTCGACCTCCTCCAAGTGTGCCGCATTATCCGCTCCAGCAAATTAGGAGCGAGTGATCGGCATCGCACTACAACATCATAAAAGCGCAAGTTAGCATGACAAACGCTATCGAATCCCCGCTCAAAAAGATACAACCCAAATCATGCGAAAGTAAGGAAGTGTTCCTCACTACTAACTCCCAATGTTATGTTGTCGGTCGCCAACGTAACACTCCGCGAAGTTGGAAGCTATACACTTCGATTCAACTCCACTTTCTAGAGTTATCAAAGATACCCAATCAGGATAATTTCGTTTACAAGTTAAATAGACATCGTCTCTCACGAGCCTATTTCCTATAGTCCAACCAGCCTAAGGTTTCCTAGGTCCACTAAGACTCAACCCTAGGCTCTGATACCAAATTAATCCGTCACGCCTCGGGACCTAGCGGAAGCCAGCCTAGCGCGTGCCCAGACCCGCCATATGTCTAAAACATATAAGGCGTCTACAATAAAACGATAAATAAAGCAATAAAAGGAGAACATTTAGGAGTATCAGAGCAAAGTATATCTAGATTCTATAACAAGGAAATCGAATAAAAGATCCAACAACAACTAAATAGCAAGGTTCGAGTGTTTGCTCTGTGTTCCGAGTTTTTTCAGATATTCTGGAGGGTCGTGGACAGTGGTCCGACCTATGGCTCGCATCCCGAGGAATATGGTATTTTATATAGCGCTACGGTCACCAAAGAGATGGACTTAGGCTACCCTCGGATTGCACTCTGCACATGGTGAAACCGGTGACAGGTCGCTGGTTGTACCGGTACATGATTTGTACCGGTACACCTTGATGGTTGTACTGGTACACTTCTATTTTTCTGCCAACCCGATGCTCGGGTTTGCATTTTCGCGGGATTTGTACCGGTACACTTTCCCGTGTACCGGTACACTTTCCCGTGTAGGTAGATTTTGAGCAGTTTGAACTGTAGGAGTGTTTTTGCAATTGTGGCATCTTTATATGATCCCCCACGCCCCTAGGGCTCTCCCTGAGCCTTGCACCAACAGAGAAGAGGTAAGGGAGCCCTCTTCACCATCCTATTTGGATTTGATCCCCATTTTGCTTGGATTTTGGTGGATTTACTTCCCTTTTTGCCTTTTGGAACAATTTCCACCTTGATAGAGGCTTGGAGCTTGGACTTGGGGTTTGTTTGAGGGAAGATCCTTGAACCTAGAGGACTTTGAGCTTGGTTTGAAGCTCCTAAGAGGTAAGTAGCTTATTCTTTCCCTTTAGATTTTAGTTTTAATGGTTTATGGTAGATGAAACCCTATATATGAGATTTAGGGTTATTTTTGGGGACTTTGGATTTGTAGCTTCTAAAACCAAATTGATTGGTTTAGAATCTTTGTTTAGGTTGGTTTTGAAGACCTCTATCTCCCATTTGGAGATCGAGAGGGATTTCTTCACATTCGGTGAGTTTTTCACCCTTATGCATGAGATGCTTAATGTTTGAGGCGTGTGTTGTTCGTAAGGTCCATTTAACTATTATTTCTACACCTCTAGGGTGCTAGAAGACTAGTGGACACCTTCGTCGGAGCAAACGGATTGCAAGAGTTGTGGTGGGTTTGACTTCATGAAAACGGGACAAAATGGCACCTATGCTTTCTATACTTATCGTAAAGTCTTTTTAAATGCAAATCCATACTAGATAGGATGTGAATTTTAGAACACTTAAAATGCATGTGCTATGTGTAAGATAAATTTCACTCTATACAGTAGAGCATTCTGGGTAATCTTCATGCATGTGAGAAGTGTTCGAGATAGCAATGAGAATCATGTCTCTTATGTTAAGTTAACTCATAATTGTGTAATTGTAAACACTACACTATGATTGGACTTGGTGAACAAAGTGTCATAAAAGGGCACTTGATTTGGTAGACTATGAAGCTATTATATTGAGATATTGACATGATGACATAGTGATAGGCCATTGACATCTATTACTTTCCATATTTTAGACATAATGACATAGAGATAGGCCTTTGAGACATTCGATGTATATTCTATATTTGTAGACATGAGGACTTGGTACTTGAGACAGATCTTACGCTATTTGCCATTGTGCTCATTCGCACATGCTTGTGAGGGTCGCTCCTTACAAGCCGGCACTCCGGAGATAGCCATCGCGATACATATTCCCCGTGCGGGATTGGGCGCCGAAGTGGATTGCCGTGGGCTAGGCTAATTCCTAGGGTGGGGATGTTGACTACCACGGGGCCATTAGGCTCGGCACCGGCCAGACAGCCTACGGGTGGGTCTCAGGGCCAGATAGCCTTCGGGCGGGTCTCTTCAGATTTGACTTTGAGCATTTATTATGACATGTGGATATTGACTAGAATAGTAAACATCGTCACTTTACTATTACAGTTTGGACATTATGTTGGTTATTCACTCGCTCTCATTCATACTAGAATAACCTGTTATTACTTATGCAAATCATGCTAAGTAGAGATATCTTGTGGTAGCAAGTATTCATGTTTATTACCTGTTGTACATATCGCTCTTACTCCTACTTGTTTACTAACCCTTTTTGTAGCTTCTGGGCCTAGTGGTGCATTTCACTGAAGTCAGTAATTGCCCACTGGGAACTATTATTTAATAGTTCTCACGCTCATGTTTCGATGTTTCCTTTTCAGAGCCTTCGGCACCGGCGGAGGCACGGGATCGCGGGAAGGGTGTCGCCTAGCTTGATAGATAGCGGAGCTCGGTTCTGCTCCTAGGTGGTTACTCTCTTTTTGTATTTTTATGAGAGGAAGGTTTTATACCATGTATAGAGACCACATATGTATCTTGTTTAGCTCTTGTATTCGGGACTCCTATTGTATTACTTTATATTTTTACATGATGGATTTAGCCTTATATTCTTTTCTCTCATTGTAGCTTATAGATATACTTTGCTCTGATACTTCTAGATATTCTCCTTTTGTTGCTTTATTTATCGCTTCGTTATTATTTTTATCGTTTTGTTTTAGACGCCTTGTATGTTTTAGACATGCGGCGGGTCTGGGCATGCACCGGGATGGCTTCCGCTGGGTCCCGGGGCGTGACAAGCCTTGCCCACGGCAATCCACTTCGGCGCCCAATCCCGCACGGCGAGTATGTATCGCGATGGCTATCTCCGGAGTGCCAGCTTATAGGGAGCGACCCTCACAAATATGTGCGAATGAGCACAAAGGTAAGTAAGCATATAAGTCTGTCTCAAGTCTCAAGTCATCATGTCTAAAACATGGAATATAGCGACTGTGTCGATGGTCTATCACTATATCATCATGTCTAAAATACGGAATATAGTCGATGTCCAATAGCCTACCACTATATCTCTATGTTGCAGTTTCATAGTTTACTAGTTCAAGTGTTCCTTTATGGCACTTTTGTCCAATAAGCCCAAGCATGATTTTGGTGTTCATGAATACACAATTTGAGTCATTTTAAACATAGGAGACAAGTTTTTCAACTGCTAACATGAATACTTCTCACATGCATGCAAAATACCCAGAATGCTCTACTATATAAAGCGAAATTTTTATAATACATAAGGCATACATTTTAAGTATTCTAAAATTTATAGAAATTCTATCTATCATGAATATGCATGAATTTTAACGTTACGACGAGTATAACACCCATAAGGGACATTTTGCCCTGGTTTTATGAAGTCAAATCCACCACAACTCTTGCAGTCCTTCTTTTGCTCCGACGAAGGTGTCCATTAGTCTTCTAGCACCCTAGAGGTATAGAAATAAGAGTTAAACGGACCTTACGAACAACACACGGCTCAAACATTAAGCATCTCATGCATAAGGGTGAAAAACTCACCGAATGTGAAGAAATCCCTCTCGATCTCCAAATGGGAGGTAGAGACCTTCAAATCCCACCTAAACAAAGGTTCTAAACCAATCAATTTAGTTATAGAAGCTATCAATCCAAAATCTCCAAAAATAACCCTAAATCTCATTCCTAGGGTTCCAAAGGATAGAATCTACCAAAACATGAATCAAAGGCTAGAAACATGTTACTAACCTCTCAAGAGCTCCAAGACAAGGCTCCAAGCAAGCTAGGGTTGAAGTCCTTCCTTGCCACAAGCTCTAAACACCAAGTTAGGGCTTCTCCCATGGTGGAAATGGCACCAAGAAGGAGAAAGAAGCAAAAAGAAGAGATTAGCTTAAAAAACACAAGCTAAAATCAAAAAGAAAAAGAAAGGGATGGAGTGGAGGGCTCCCCTACCTTCTTTCCTCTGTTCCCAAGCTCAAGGAAGCAGCAAAGAGGCATAGGTGATGATATAGAAGTGTTACAATTGCAAAAATACCCCTGCAGGTCAAACTGCTTAAAATCTGCCAAAGTGTACCGTTACACGGGAAAGTGTATCGGTACAAATCCCGCGAAAATGCGAACCCGAGCCTCGGGTTGGCAGAAAAACGGAAGTGTACCGATACAACCATCAAGGTGTACCGGTACAAATCCTGTACCGGTACAACCATCGACCTGTCACTGGTTTCACCATATGCAGAGTGCAATCCGAGGGCAGCCTAAGTCCATCCCTTTGGTGACCTTAGCGCTACATAAAATACCATATTCCTCGGGATGTGAACCATGGGTTGGACCACTGTCCACGACCCTCCAGAATATCCGGAAAAAAAACTCGGAACACAGAGCAAACACTCGAACCTTGCTATTTGCAAAGGTCCAGTGTGTTACAGTATAAGATTGGGACTTTTTTATAAAAAAATCCTCTAAACTTTTATAATTTACAAAATAATTTTGTCAAATTTATATTTGGCAAACTAATCATTTTTTCGCCACGTAGGGGCCACGTTGGATTATTTTTCGAAAAACGGTGAATCGTTCACCGCGTCTCCCATGTCTTTTAAATGCGGTAAATCGTTTCTCGCATTCTCCAATTTCTCTTCCATTTCTTTTATTATTAGGATTATATGTGGATTATGAATATTTTTATTTGATCGTTAGGATTGTATGAATAGATTATTCGAATTTTCAGACTATTAAAATTATATGAAATTGTATGGATAGATTAAGTGTTCGGATTGGGGATAAGGAGAGGGATAACCCCTTATCCCCTTTATATTCAAACGCAAATTTTTTACTCGAGAATAGTAGTTCTCAGTTATCCAAAATAATCTGGTATAACTATCCCTACCAACACCTCTATTTTCGAAATATAACTATCCAATATTTTTCCTATTCTATATTATCTATCCAAAAGTTATTTTTCTTATTTCCGGAAACAATTCAATTTTTATCCAAACGCTATTTTTCTTATTCTCATATTTATATCTATCCCTTTAATAGCTAGTTCTTGCTTATATCCGAATCAATTGCTATTCTAGAATTTTCAGGGTGTTAATATTACATAAAATTGTATGAATAAATTATTAGAATTTTAAACTTATTAAAATTATATATAATTTATTAAAATTTTTATATAGTTATTAAAATTATATATTGAATATGCAAAGAAACAGTAAATAAGCGTTTCTTTTTTTTTTTTTTCACGTTAAGGTATTCGAGTCTCTTTCCTTTCCGCTGCACAACATACGCTACTGGGCTCCTAAAAAAGTTGACGGCCTAATTCCAGATCGGATCATCAACCTACTACAGCAGGCAGTCTTTTCACCAAGTACAGACCAAAAAAGGTTGCAGCCTGCATCCAAACCCCACTACGTGGCAACGTCACAATAACTGTCCGCTCACCACAATCTTCCATTCACCCTTTCCGGCGCTTGCCCCAACCATACCGCGTTCGAGCCGTCTCCATCTCCTCCCACCAACCAGCGGTCACATCCGTTCGCTTCTAACTAGGGCTCGTATGGACTCCTTCCGATCGAGCGCCGGAGTGATTGTGTGCCTGATCGTAAGAAGGGAGAAGATGTTGGCTTGATATGCGAAGAACTAGGGTTTTTGTTTGGGGAGCGAACTTTTCCGGTTAGTATAGATATAGGTGAATCGATATCTTTGGAATTTTTTGTTCTCTATATATGTGCTTTTTTGTATTATGAATGAATCGTTTTTGTGTTATAAAGTACAAAGAACTTTGAAAATCTGAATTCAATTTGGTTAAAGTTGCTCTTTTCACTCGTCTGATTTGCAAGAATAAGAGTTGCTTGTCAACTTCTCCTTTTTCATCTCTTAGCTTCATCGCCATGATCATATTTCGGATATAGATCATCAGATTCTAGGTTAAATTACTGAAAACTAATAAGGATTATTTGATAGTTATGTTAAATTGTTAAATTAGGAAAAAACTTTGACTTGGATCCCGAAGTTCAATTCAGGTGGATTGACGGCCTGAACATCATTAGCTTATTCACTTATGTCCTGCTTTTGTACGTGAGAGTTGGACGGAAGTGTAACATCCCTTTGCCATCGCCTAAAATCATTCCGGGGAATCCTAATAATCATTTTGTTACACACATATGGGTGGGGAAAAGTCCGACCTGACCAATTTAGTTAAAAACCTTCACATGACAACATTGGCTTCGCCGCCTTCTCCTCGTTGTGGGGCTAATTGAGCACTGGTTGGTACTTGTTTTGCGTGACTTTGATGACAAATTGTCCCTGTATTTATTCTTCAAAATTAAGTAAATAACTTTGTGAGGTTTGAGCAATCAACTGAGGTTACATGAAGTCGACGGCGCAAAGTGAAACTTGGCCCAAAGTTTTGAGATTTTCTGCATACTTATTCTTGCATTGCAGATAGGAGCTATTTGGTCTATTGGCTGTATGTCGAAGCATTTGGAAAAGATAAAAGAAGAATATGAGGCACCTAGGAATTATATGAATGGGTGGCAAACTAATCGAGCGAAAGAAGATACGTGCGATGCCACAGGCTATATTAAAGATTATCATCTTCTGAAAGATAATTTTACTTTCATAAACATCTATCTTCTTGTTTTTATTAAGGCTAAATTACAGAAAACCCCCCTGTAATAACCCGCTTTTTCACTTTCCCCCCCTGACATTTAAAAACCTACACTTTGCCCCCTTGTAAAATGAAAAATGTGCACTTCACCCCTACCGTTAGGGTTCCGTCAGGGGTTCTGTTAAAAAATATTTTTTTATACCGAAAATACCCCTCTGCCTCTTCTCTGATGCTTCGCTCCCTCCGGCTCGCCGCTTCGCCGCCTCGCCGCCTCGCCGTCCTCCACTGCTTCGCCCTCGCCCACAACTGCTTCGTCCTCCTCCGCCGCCTCGCCTTCGCCCTCGTTGTCCCTGCCTACCTCTCCATCAACACCCATCTTAGTATCTTCCCTACTGTCGCCGAAATCGATGGGCGACGACGATGTAGGAGGAGAAGGGGAGCATGTGGAAAAGAAATTAGAGAGGAATCGTGGCCGATTGAGGTGGAAATAGCGGCGGATCGAAGGGGCGGCTGAGGAAGCTCAGGAAGAAGACAACAATGGCGAGGGGCAAAATGGTCATTTTACACACCGTAACCCCCCTGTGAACATTTTTCATTTTACAAGGGGGCAAAGTGTAGGTTTTTAAATGTCAGGGGGGGAAAGTGAAAAAGCGGGTTATTACAGGGGGGTTTTCTGTAATTTAGCCTTTTATTAACAATATACAAAAAATGTCCATGGAAAGAACGATCTGAAATCTTAGGGTTCCATACCCTTCAATGGTAAAAATTGCTTTTTTCTCACTCAAGTTAATAACAGCTGAGAAAGAGTAAGAGAAAAGAGTTCTTCAGTTAAGTAAATGAGAACAGTACCGGAGATCTTAGTCACTTGAAGGTGACTACAAGTCTTTGGCATTATTAGCATGGGATGTGGATTATCCTGCCAACTCAAGATGGCTTAATAAAGTGGGAAGCCAGCCTCCTTTCTCATTGTGAAATGCATATTAATTTCACACTGTTACTTATTTAGCTCCTTATAGATATTATCTTTTCTACAAAAAGGGCATAAATTGAGAGATTTAGTCTGTTTTTTTGACTCCACGATGTTTTGATATATATATTTTTTTTTCCAAAAAAAAAAACTAATCAGATTAGTATATTGTGTTCAGCTTTCTTTATATCTTGGCTTTTAAGGAAGATAGTGTTGATCTCAATTTTAGCAGCATCAAAATGTAGCCCATAGTGCGAAAACTGAAAAGTAAGCAGATTAAAATTAATGACAGTTTATCCAAATAGGTAAAAGTGTCATTCAAAATTGTCAATAAGATGGTATTGTTATTCTGTCTCTTTCCAACATATTGGACTTGTCTCTTTCTTATTGGCCAATCTAGCATTCGTGGTAGTGTTTTCATTCGTTTTGAATCTTTTGGTACATCCTGATTCGCGGATTGATTCCAAGCTCAGTAAGTTGGTTCAGAATGAGTACTCTCAATGAATTTGTTCGGCATCACTTCTGCTGCTACTGCACTTGTTGTCTTTTGCCCATGATTGTAAAGATGATTATCATGGCTTTCTTTTTGCCCCTTTTTGCAGAGAACCTGCTTAAGAGGATGTGAAGAAAGATTTTGCTTCAACCATCTAATAATTCCAGCATCTGTGATGAACTAACTAGGAGTCAAACAGAGGAGCAAGAGCGACGTCATAATCCTACTTCTGAGTTGGATCGTGTTATGCTAGCTATATCAGGAATGTTTTTCCTATGCTTCGGTTTGCTATGTCCTTGTTTTCATACCAGAAGGAAAGATGCAAGCGAGGATCCTGTTCTAGCAAAGGATATGAATTCAAGTAAGTTGAGTACTAGAATGTAAATATCACGTTATGACTGGGATGTTTAACTCTGTTAGGCATTATTTATAATTTTTTACGGACCTAGGTTGCTGAAAACTCTTTTATGTGTTTTTTTGTTCCCTTGACCACGTAATCTCATTATCGGCCTTTTCTATGGCACATGACAATCTTTCTGTTGTCGGTTTTTGGGGTTGCTTTGCTCAATGCATCTATTCCTGATTCTGGATATTCATGAAATCAAATATTGTCTGCATTTGATTTCTTATTTTCCTTGTTTTGCACACAGTATCGGTTGCTTCACTATACTTGTATAAACTAGTTAAGTACCCGCGCTTCGCGGCGGGCAGTAAGATTTGCACTAAAACACAGTAGTAAATGATAAACAACATATATATATATATATATATATATATATATATATATATATATATATATATATAATATTATATAAGATTTACACTAAAACACAGTAGTAATGATAAACAACATATTATAAGATTTACACTAAAACATAGTAGTAAATGATAAACAATATATATATTATATATATATATATATATATATATGTTCATAAATATTATAATATTAAAGATCAGTTAAGTCCAAAGAATATAACAAACAACTGCCTATGTATTATTTTGCACTGGATTAACAAAGTGCATAGTAAAGTGCATAATATAGAAGGTCCAAAAGTTTATTCAATGTTGCTATCTGCCTGGCCACCATCTCGCAAACTGTAAGTTTAATGTATGAAAAAATATTATGTATGACATGTGCACTATATATCATAAGTATAGCAGAATTACCTAAGGCGCTTTCTTCTTGGCTGTTCCACATCAGAAGTTACTTCTAATTTATCTTTAAGAAACTGATGAATATTATTGCATCGAGGTAAGAGTAAAAGGACTACCACAACTTGTCTTGCAACTGAGTGAACAGCAAAGTACCCAGCAACTGGAGTGAACGGTAGAGTATAATCTTATTCCAAGCAGCAGAAGCCAACACAGTTAATCTGCGAGTAAAGAACACTGAGTTAAAAATTGCATTGTCCAAGCAAGAATAAAACACAGGAGAATAAAAGCAAGTAGCTTGCTATGTGCCTATAGTTGATAGTAGAGCAGCAGTTTGACGATGTCGGGAAAAAATCTGCAGAAAAGAGTAGAATTAATATCAGAATTAAAACGATTCACATGAGTTCCCTACTCAATTTGCCTGCCCTGCTGAATCTGGAGGTGAACAGCAGAGTTCCGATACGAGTATGGCAAAATTAAATCTGCGATGAGAAAGTAAATAACCGAGAGTATAATAAAGTAGACAAAATTATTCCTGAAATGAAAGAAGAGGAAAAAATATATGTGTATTGCATTTGATTGTTGTTTCAGGTATCAACAGCAAGAAAACCAAAGCGAAAATTTAAAAACCCAAGAAGCAAATACAGAGCGAAGGAAGAAAAAAACGAATAAGAATACAACAAATCATCTGCAATGCTCAGTTAAAAGGGCACGATAATTCCAGAAATAATATTCGAACAAAACAAAGAGCAAAATCAATTGCGAGGCTCAGCATTCATTCTTCCCCTAAGTGAAGGGGTAAGATAAACACGGATTATTTTCACTCTTCCCCTAAAATAAGGGGCAAGATAACACGTGTGCATAGAAAATTGAAAGAATAGCCGCATGCTGCAACAAATAACCATAAAATCATTCGATGCCATGCCAAGCAAGGGTAAGATAAATCTGTCAGTTTTATTCTTCCGTTAGGTAAAGACACAGCTGAATATTATGTGTCTAGGAAATCCGCAATATAGAGGCTGGCTGCACGCTAATACCATGAGTTCATTTGATGCCATGCCATTGCGGCCAAATTCAGTAGGAAAGGCAACATGCGGGGGCAAATCCAACAGAGCATATCATCATTGCCTCGCTTCAAGGAGCACCGAAAGCAACAGGGAAACATTTAAATGAAAAAAGAGAGAAAAACAGCAAAATCGAAGATAAAAGGCACATCTGGTAAAAAAAATAAAAATTAAAAAATAGACCGAGCAGGAATTCTTTGTCAATGATAGAAACAAATATGTAAATTAAATTTTATTAGTAAAACAGATAAAGAAGTAATTATATCGACAATCTAAGTATCTCCTGACCTCATCAACTTCTCGAAAACAATACTTAGAATAAGCAATAGATGCAGAAAAGAGATCATACATTAAATCTCTTAAGTAATACATGGTGTATAAAGTTAGTTCTAGCAAAATCTTTTAAGTAATACATGATATGGAAAGCTGGTTCTACAAAGAAGCATTCAATACATAAAGCACAAATAGCCAACAGGTAACTTAGAGAAGAGAAAATAATAGAATTGTAGCAAACGGGCAGCTTAGAGCTGAAATGCCAAAATCATTAGAATAAGCTTAGAGCTGAAAAGCCCAACTGAAAAGAATCGCAAGGCAAGAAATCATCAGATCCGCGGAGGCGACAACGAAAAAAAGAACCAAAGAAACTGAAGGTATTTTTTTTCAAAGCTCGAAATCCAAGCAAGACCCAGGTGAAAAGAATCTCAAGGCAAAGAAGCATCAGATCTGGAATTGCGGGGGCAACAGGAACCCTATGGAAAACCACCACCAGACATTGAAGCATCCGAGCACCAAGAATTTCAAACATATACATAGGTACGCAGCATCATAATATAAGAAGTAAGCAGAGGATCTTGCAGAGAGCCCGACCTACTTTCCACAGGCGGCGACAAAAATAAGAGTAATACAGATGGCAGGTAAGAGTTGGAAGTTCAGAAGCAATTGGACATGGCACCTTACCTCTCAATGGTGTATATATATACATACCAGTACCAGAACAAAGCCAAGGAAGAGCGAGGACAGTAAGAGAACACGCCGGCGCCGAGCGGCGCACTGTCACGGCAACATTAATTGCAGAGATTTGTGGTAGATACAGGCGTACCATCTCCGGAGAAACGGGTCATTAAATGCCCCGATCTCCGGCAAGGCAGGGCGTACGACAAGGGAGGAAGCCCTAGCCGGCGAAGCGGCGGCATTAAATGGCCAGATCTTTGGTGGATACAGGCATACGGCGGCGGGATACGGGGGAGAGGAAGGGAGTTCCGGGGAGCCGAGAAGGGACTTTCCCGCGGCGGCATTAAATGCGCCGGAGTACCAACCTTAGGTGAACCTAGGGTTTGTTGAGAGAGGGAGAGGAATCCCGGAAAATCTGTAGAGGCGGCACCGGAGTACCAACCCTAGGTGAACCTAGGGTTTGTTGAGAGGGGCAGAGGAATCCTGGAAAATCTGCAGAGGCGGCGAGAAAAGAAAGGAAGAGAGGGTTAGGGTTTGTTGAGAAGGAGAGAGGGTAAGGGAGAGTGGCATCGTAGGAGACCATAGCGTGCGGAGAAGAATAGGGCCCCACATCTCATAGAGAGAAAAGGAGAGAGGGTAAGAAAGAGTAGGGCCCCACATCTCAGAGAGAGCACTGTGTGCGGGAGGTCCGAAATTGCGAAGAACGCAGGAAAGGGGTTAAGGGAGAGACCCGAAATCACGGAGAACGCAACAAAGGGGTTAAGGGTTCATCCTTTAATGATATTGGATAGATATTGCACAAGGAAGCATGGTTCTTAGTTAACTAACATGAGGTTTCCCTAGACGTGACATGATGTACCTTATAATATATAATTCTTCAACTTTTTTTGTAACTCACAATTCCTGCTTTAATTAGGATCACTTATTGCTTTACTGTAAAGTTGAACATTGCCTATTATTACTGGTGCATATTTATAATAGGAGTGCTGCCTTGTAGTTGTAGTCAGCTCTCAAATCATCCCGCCTCAGTTGAGTATGTAAACCACATGAATCCTTAAAATATGTCAATATCTGTTGATTGATTGATAAAAAGATCTATACAAGTGGTTGTAATTTTTGGGACAACATAAGTAGAGAATCTAAAGATAGTATGGGTTGTTGGCAACTCGGATCAATACTTCTCATTTAGTTATAAACAAGGGATAATCTCTTCTCCTTGTATGCTGAAGGCGTAACTACTCCCTCTTTTCAGATGGGCTAGTTGAGCTTTCAAGTTTTAAACCTTTGAATCCCTCTTGCTTTGGCCCTTCTAAACTACACAATCTTAACAGATCGTGCACGATCTCACTAAATCCTAGATGACAGGATATGCTTAACAAAAGAGCTACTGAATGTGAGGGCAATGGCCACTCAAAATTTTTGTTTCAAAGATGGCATCATAAGCTTGTTTGAGACTTGGGAAATCCTTAAAACACTCCTCAAGAAGTATGGCTCTAATGAAATGAAGTTGGTTAGTGTTATTACTATATATTTATTTGTCTATATTTCTTAGGGACATTGAAGTTGATTTTGATGCTTCTCTCTCCCAAAAACAAGAAGAATAAGAAGAAGTTGATTTTGATGCTTTTAAGATCAATATTGCGAGTGCCGAAGATAAGATTTAGCTTCTACAAGCAATATTAACCCAGAAGAAGTATTGCTTAACCCAATATTTAGAAGCAAATATTGGTAAATAGCCATGCAACAATCAACTTATGTTTTCGCTAGCTTACGTGACATTTTTTGCCCACATATTTATCAAAACTTTCTTTTTCCCTGTTTTTTTTTTTTTTTTTTTTTTTTTTTTTTTTTTTTTTTCAACTTGGAAGTATTTTGAAAGAAGTTATAAAAATCTGCTCTTCACATAATTAATGTACAATTTGCACATATATCAAAACTTTGCATAAATGTTTTTTCCACGTTCTAGAAGTTTGATGGCATCTTTCTATTGAAGGTAGGCTTGCTAGCAGAGGAACGAGATAATTACAACCAACAATTGAATTATGCTACTATACTATCGATAGTACCAAGCGCTTGGTGCTATCGAGTTTTCGGCCGTTGGATGAAAAGATGTGCGGTTAGAATGATAGTGGTCTTCTAGGGTTGAATGGATGGTTGGTTGAATAGTATAATCTAACGAATAGAAATGATCAAAGGGTAGATCTAACGGCAGAAAACTCGATAGTACCAAGAGCTTGGTACTATCGATAGTATAGTAGCCGAACTCCCCACAATTTGAGTAAATATAATATGAGCAATCAAAATGTGTTCCTTTTTAGGTATTTCCTCCGGGATTTCTTACTTGGAAACATAAACTTTTTTTTTTTTTTTTGCCTTACATTTCTTTTGTGATGAGTTATTAATTCCTGCAGATGAAAAAAAAAAAACACTAGGAGACAATTAGAAGAACACAGAGCTAAAATTGTTTGCTGGTAGGAGTTGTGGAATTCTAAAGATGTTATTATTAGTTTCAATATTTCTTCACTCTTCCCAAATTAGCTTAACAATGAATCTTCTTATGAACTTGGCAGTAAACTACTTCTGCTTAAGCATTATATTTGTGTATTTTACCACAATTTCTTCTGTATATAGAACATACTTGACAGTGTAGTGTTGAATCTGATGTTGCAGCGGGTTCTTCGGAAATGAGATCGGATTCAGATAGAACGCCTAGAATTTCATTTAGAGTACCACCAAGTCCTTCTAGATTTTCCCCATCTCCCCGATCAAGTGCTATGGGCCCATTGCATCTCACTCTTGAGCAGATTACTAAAATCACTCAGAATTTTTCTCCTGCTCTAAAAGTCGGCGAAGGTGCTTTCGGTATTGTCTACAAGGGCAAGTTCCCAGATGGTCAGGTTGTTGCCATTAAGAGAGCAAGGCAGGTAATATTTAACTCCTCTTCCAACATTTTCAGAGACTTGCCTAATTCTATTTGTTGGTTAACATAATTTATCAAAGTAATGCTTTTGCTGTTAAATACCAACCTTAGTAACATAAGAAGATTCCTTTTCTTCTTAGGTAACTATTATGATAGATATGCTATGACTTATTTGGAGATACTTCACTGCACCACATCGTCGAACCTTTATTTAGAAGTTCATCAACCTTTTTCCTGAATACTAGTTACAAAATAACAAGTTGTTACGCAGATTGATTTGTAAACGAGAAACAAAATTGCAACAAAAAAGATACCATGTCTGAACATATTATGGGAGTTCAGTGAGTTAACAAGTGAAGCCAACATAGTAATTTTGTGGAAATGTTTGTAGCAGATGCTACTATTGGATCTTAATAAATGGGATAATGAAGAATCAAGATGTAAAAAGCCAGTTTGGTTCGTAGAAATTGATTGTAAAATAAAATAAGGACAGCCTAAATGATCAAAGCTATAAAGAATTACAGTTTTAAACAAGTGTCTAAATGACCAAAAGTAAATATAATTATAGTTTAAGCAAATCCTGACAACAATTACTTCATACTTAACAGAACATAAAGTAGGTTTAGGAGGACCAGATGAGACGGCATAAAAATTTGAATTAGGAAAGCTTTGTTGCCATCATTTTACTGTTTTCTATAAATATCATGTTGCGAATTAGTCCTCAAAAAGCTACTTTATTATAAACTCTTTGGGTTAAGTCAGTTGCCGCACACAACCTAAAATTACAATTTTTTTCATTTATTTTTATTAGCGAGCTGTGTGCTGAAGGTTTCTTTCTTTTTTATCTAGAATTGTTTTTGGCTATTTTAACGCTTGTACCTTTAACTTTTTGTTAGGAATATTGTGCTTCTTTACAAGCAGAATTTAGCAATGAAATTGCACTGCTTACCACAATCGAGCATAGAAATTTAGTCAGGTTACTTGGTTATGTCGATGAAGGAAATGAACGCCTTATTGTTGCTGAATATGTTCCAAATGGCAATCTTAGGGAACATTTGGATGGTAACTTCGTAACGCTCTAATTTATTTAATTAGGGTAACTTATGGAGAATTATTGAATATGTGCACTTACCTGGCAGGTCAGCGTGGGAATATTCTGGACTTCAGTCAACGGCTGGAAATAGCCATTGATGTTGCTCATGGATTAACTTATCTTCATCTATATGCAGGTGAGTTTTCTCGATATATTTTGCATTAATTCATGGTCAATTTGCCAAAAAACTATAATTCGTTGAAGTTTTCAGCTTAGGTGTTAGTTGTACAAGAGCAAATGTTTGACAAAATTCTGATGTAGTTATTTTTTGACTTATCTTTTAGTATGACAAGAAATGCTATCCTCTAGAATATATTTGGCAGCTATTGTGTAGTCATCTTCTGTATCTATTTTTTGTTCCCTTTCCCTTTAAACTGCATATTCTTTATTGATGACTTTGTAGTACTACTCTTTTAGAATCAGTAAATTTTTAGGGAAAAATTTAAAGTCCCCTCCCCTTGTAATACAGCCCATTTGCAATTTACTACCCTCTGGTTCAAAGTGTAGTACTTTGATATTCTGTGGTTTTTGTTATTTATTTTCCACAAGGAGCTTCCATTAAATAGGGTAGCAAAGCACTACATTTTATGAACTACAAGTTGCGAAGTGCTATATTTTACGAATTACAAGGCAATAAAGTGCAAATCACAAGATAGTAAAATACTTCATTTTACTGCATAGCAGGTTTTTACGGAAAATGAATACAACCACAGGTAGCAGAGTACTAAACTTTGAATCGTAGGGTAGTAAATTGCAAATATTCTAGGCCACATCATATGGGGGCTTTTTGAAGTTTTCCATTAATTTTATTTTTCTATAGTTTATATATTCTTTCTAATTGCTAAAATTCATCTAAGCTGACATCATTTTCGTTCTTCATCTAGAAAGCAAGGGCATCTATATCATATGATTTTACGAGTGTAGCATGCACTGATTAGAAACAGAAAGGAAACTTTCTTTGGTCCTGATTCAATATTATGAAAACATGCAGTTGTACAAATCATCATTCTGATGTGGAAAACTTTAAAGTATGGCTTATCTTAAAGGTTCATAATCTCATAATTTTCATTATCTCATAATTTAAGTGTCTTTACGAACTCTTTTCTCCATGTTCGTACTGCATTGCTCGCCACGGACTTTTCTCTCACCTAGACAAAAGTGGTCATAGACAGGGTGCCCCTTTTTTTCTTAATCTATGTAGAGAGATCCGAAGTCTGTGCTTCTTATGTTCTCTTACTACATCCATTATCTTTTTTTGTACATCCAGAAAAGCCCATAATTCACCGTGACGTGAAGTCGTCAAACATTCTACTAACAAAGAACTTGAGAGCCAAAGTGGCTGATTTTGGGTTCGCCCGAACTGGCCCAACCGACCAGTCTCATGTAAAGGCCAGTGTTAAAGGAACATTCGGGTATGTCGACCCTGAATACCTGAGGACGTACCATCTCACACCTAAGAGCGATGTGTTCTCTTTCGGTATACTACTACTAGAGGTTCTGACTGCACGTCGACCTGTAGACACGAACACAAGGAGAAGTCTTGATGAAAGGGTTACCATCCGTTGGGTAAAGCATCATTGTTCTTTTCTTGGATGAATTTGAAGATCTAAGAATTTACTTGTATGAAAGGTTATGTTGTGGTTTTTTTAACATTTAAAAGCTTTCTTGCTCCTGCTTTTGGTGCAGGCCTTCAATAAATATAACCAAGGGAGAATAAGAGAAATCCTCGACCCTAGGTTACAAGAAGTGGTAAATGAGGAGGTACTGAAAAAGATTTTTGATTTGGCATTCCAATGCGCAGCTCCAACTCGTCATGATAGACCGGCAATGAAAGAAGTCGTTGAACAGCTTTGGGAGATAAGGAAAGAGTATGGGAAGAGCCATAGAAGAGCAGAGGCAATTCGCTGATTTTAAAGAAAAGAAAAAAAAAATAATCTGACAATAGGAGCATTGGACATTTGACCTGAAAGAAGCTCAGCATTCTTAGGCTTTGTTGTGACTATGCGTCCATAAGCAACTGTGTTGATGCTTTAAAGCCCCTCAAAAAACTCGAAACCACTTTGTAGCTTTGCTGCTTCGACACAAAGAATTGGGAACCTCCACTGGAATAGCATTCAATAGAAAACTTCTCTAGCAGGTTCTGCTTCTCGGGAACCTCCACTAGAGAGGTTGAGCTCTGAAGCATTTTCAGGTTTTCTTAAGGGGAGCTCTTAAGCATCAAAGTTGCATGTGGGGAATGCATTTCCATAGTAGGCCATAGTCTTATATTGTCTGCAAAGTTTTCGTATAATTTTGTGAAGAATGAACCTTCATGAATGTATAAACCTGTGAGTTGATTATATCATGATAAAGTATTTTTTGCAGCTGAAAGCATTGAAGAAATTTTTGTTATTGGCCCATCTATAATGTGACTGGTGTATTATACATCATTATCCTCTTTAGTGGAACTACAATCTCTTTGAAAGAAATGAAAAGTAAAAGAGTAAACTTCAAATTGGCCCTGTGTTTTACTGTAATTTACTTTGCCATTCTATCGTTCAAGAAATTATTGCTAGTTATTCTATAAGTTTATTTTGGTTTTATCGTTAGGATTTACCAAAAAAAAAAGGATAGGAAAGTGATATCTTTTTCAAACGATAGGACTGTGTAAGTAGCATTTTATTATTTTATAATTTACATTTTATCACTCTCTGGTTTATAAATAATAACACTTGACTATCGTGTTTATTGGTGGGTTATTATTGTAAAATAAAGTTAAACTAGTTAAGAGACCCGCGCGATGTTGCGGGTAGTTATTTTAAAATTTAATTTTAAAAATTAGTTATAATTTTTTTTTTTTTTTTTTTTTTAGATAGGTAGCACGCTACCC